>NC_134487.1:60288060-60293060 GCF_040206685.1 Ascaphus truei | reverse complement strand
CTCTCTCCCCCACACTCTCTCTCCCTCTCTCCCCCACACTCTCTCTCCCTCTCTCCCCCACACTCTCTCCCCCACACTCTCTCTCCCCCACACTCTCTCTCCCCCCCCACACACTCTCTCTCTCCCCCCACACACTCTCTCTCTCCCCCACACTCTCTCTCTCTCCCCACACTCTCTCTCTCTCTCCCCACACTCTCTCTCTCTCTCTCTCCCCCACACTCTCTCTCTCTCTCTCCCCCACACTCTCTCTCTCTCTCTCCCCACACTCTCTCTCTCTCTCCCCCACACTCTCTCTCTCTCCCCCACACTCTCTCTCTCTCTCTCCCCCCCACACTCTCTCTCTCTCTCTCCCCCACACTCTCTCTCTCTCTCTCCCCCACACTCTCTCTCTCTCTCCCCCACACTCTCTCTCTCTCTCTCCCCCACACTCTCTCTCTCTCTCCCCCACACTCTCTCTCCCTCTCTCCCCCACACTCTCTCTCCCTCTCTCCCCCACACTCTCTCTCCCTCTCTCCCCCACACTCTCTCTCCCTCTCTCCCCAACACTCTCTCTCCCTCTCTCCCCAACACTCTCTCCCTCTCCCCCACACGCTCTCTCCCTCTTCCCCACACGCTCTCTCCCTCTTCCCCACACTCTCTCTCTCTCTCCCCCACTCTCTCTCTCTCTCTCTCCCCCACACTCTCTCTCTCTGTCACTCACACTCTGGATCTCTTATTTACCCTATATATCTTAACTGCATTATACTACACCGAAAGCTTAACTACCCTATACTGCTTTCTTCCAGATCTGGCTCAAGCTTCACACAGAAGACATCGGAACCCCCCCCCTAACCCAGAAGACAGGTAATGAACACCTCCCCAATGTATAACATTGCGGGAATGAGCGTAGCTGGACATTGAGGGACTGCGGATCAGGTAAGATCCCAGGTGGGATTGCTGCTTTAGATATTGTGAAGCGGGGACGTCCAGACATTGGTTAAGGGGTTCAGGAAACTAGTCATTCACACCTGGCTTTTATTTCTAGATCCGACATTTACACACACACATGTAACAAGGACTAATTGTAGTATAATGTAATACAATAAATACATTTATGTCAAAAACGAATGTTGTTCTGACTAGGAATTTATTAAATGTATTTTATTTTAAAGCGGGGTTGGGGGCGGGACTAGGGGCGGGGTTGGGGGCGGGACTAGGTGGCGAGTAGATTTTTGGGTTGGGCGAGTAGATTTTTGGGTGATTTGTCGAACACTGTATATATATATATATATATATATATATATATATATATATACACACACATACATATACATATATAGGAAAAACAAACAGAAAACAGGTGCATTCATAGTGTAGTAAGGTTAACAATTTTATATGGGACTGTAATAAAATATGAACTGCGCACTCACAAACGGATGAATAAAAATCACATGTATGAGATATTGTCTCAATCGCCAACAACTGTAGCAGGAACTCAGCTGAATCTCCGGAGTAGGTACTGTCCCGTCACTGTGCAGGAGGGACCAGATGATCGCGGTAAACGCTCCGTGTATCGGAAACAGGATGCATACACCTCTCTGTTGTTCAAACGTTCCTCTCTCCATAGAGAACTTCCGGGTCAGCTTTGTCACTCACACCACAGTTAGCGTTGTAATGCTAGTCAGTCCCGATTGCACAGGGATAGGCGTTCCGTTTGTAAGCAAATATTGCAAGTTCAATACAATGAATAAAATGAATAAATATACTCCAAATGATATGCCCTACACTTTTCGTCTTGTGGACTTCGTCAGGGGTGTTGGTTTACTAGTTCGTCACAGTCATTGCCTATTATATTTTGTTAGTTTAGCCAACAGTAGGCGCCACTTCTTTGTCTCCTTTATATATATATATATATATACATATATATATATATATATATATATATATATATATATATATATATACAGGCATACCCCGCTTTAAGTACACTCACTTTAAGTACACTCGCGAGTAAGTACATATCGCCCAATAGGCAAACGCCAGCTCACGCATGCGCCTGTCATCACGTCCTGAACAGCAATACCTGTACCGAAGCTGTGCGAAAGCAGGGAGACTATAGAGCCTGTTACAAATGTGTTATTTACATCAGTTATGCACGTATATGACGATTGCAGTACAGTACATGCATCGATAAGTGGGGAAAAGGTAGTGCTTCACTTTAAGTACATTTTCGCTTTACATACATGCTCCGGTCCCATTGCGTACGTTAATGCGGGGTATGCCTATATATATATATATATATATATATATATATATATATATATATATATATATACACATATATACATATATATGTGTATATATATATATATATATATATACACATACACAACATTACCATTCTCTCGTCCGGTAAAAAAAGACTGCACTCGGTTCAGTAATAATGAAAATCTGTATTGGGCATCTGAATAGAAATGATAAATCACCCAATCCGACGTTTCGGTCCTGGAAGAGGACCTTTCTTAAGGGGGTGCGAGAAAGGTCCTAATCCAGGACCGAAACGTCGGATTGGGTGATTTATCATTTCTATTCAGATGCCCAATACAGATTTTCATTATTACTGAACCGAGTGCAGTCTTTCTTTACCGGACGAGAGAATGGTAATGTTGTATTTTTATTATTTGAGACTAGCACCTGTCTATATGAACCAGTACACTGAGTGCAAGCTGTGATGTTTGTTTATATATATATATATATATATATATATATATATATATATATATATATATATATATATATATATATATACACACACTTAGTTAAGTTATGGTGGGTAAAAAGTGACAAAAACCCTCCACAGCAAAGCATATAGCAAATGGAAATATTCCTGTATGCTCATTTGCATGTCTTAGACAGGTCTGCAATCCCCGCCTTTCACCATTATCACCCAGCACACAGCACTTCCACTGCAGCAAGGGATTCTGGGAAATGACATGCAAATGGACACAGTGTCACCTTTTGCTTCAAAACCATTTTTAACATGGTTCCCTATAGGCTTAAGCTTGCTGCATGGTCAGAGCTTTGAGCACAGCCAGGGTTAAGATGCATAGCCAGAAAACCCACCCACAGACAGCCTTTTGACCTTAATGGGTCTCATCAGTGTGGGGTATATATATATATATATATATATATCTTATTATATATTTGTGAAAGCACTGTATGCCTGTCTGCATCTTCCTGTGACCCTAGGGGAAATCTCATTGGTCCCTTGGGCCGCCCGCCCTCACACCTCTCATTGGCCTAGGCGGAGTGACGACACACACACACACACACACACTGTTGCTTGGCCTCACTCTCCCCCGTCAGTTGGACCGCAGCTCACCTTCCACACCCCCCCCCCCCACTCCTCTCCCGGTGCCCCTCACTCTCTCCCCCCTCCCCACCTCACCCAAATCCCCACTCTCCGCAACATCCCCAGCCGCACCATCACCCTCACCGTGCACCGCTCACGGAGAGGGGAAGCGCGGCTCTCCTGCTCAGCAGCAAACTCCAGGCTCCTCCCCCCTCGCTCACAACGAGGAAAAGCGCGGCGCAGCCCGGGCCTCCTGCACTCCCCCTCACGTGCGCCGGCTCCCGGAGAGGGGAAGCGCGGCCCTCCTGCTCAGCAGCAAACTCCAGGCTCCTCCCCCCTCGCTCACAACGAGGAACGGAGGGGAAGCGCGGCGCGGCCCGGGCCTCCTGCACTCCCCCTCACGTGCGCCGGCTCCCGGACGGAGGGGAATCGCGGCGCGGGCCTCCTCCTCACGTGCACCGGCTCCCAGACGGAGGGTAAGCGCGGCACGGGCTTCCTGCCACTCTTGCCCCCCCCCGCCAGCTTCCCGAACTCACCTCCTGCCCCAGCCAGATGCCACGGGGTCAAGGTAAGTCACCCACCGTCTCCCACCCATGCACTGTCACCCAGTCACCCACCCTGTCACCCAGTCACCCACACACCCACCCCAGTCACCCAGTCACTTTCACCCAGTCACCCACCCACTCAGTCACCCACCCACCCACTCACTCACTCAGTCACCCACCCACCCACTCACTCAGTCACCCACCCACCCACTTAGTCACCCACCCACCCACTCACTGTCACCCACCCACTGTCACCCACCCACCCACTCACTGTCACCCACCCACCCACTCACTTAGTCACCCACCCACTCACTTAGTCACCCACCCACACACCCACCCACCCAGTCACCCACACACCCAGTCACTTTCACCCAGTCACCCACTTTCACCCAGTCACCCATTCAGTCAGTCACCCACCCATTCAGTCAGTCACCCAGTCACCCACCCATTCAGTCAGTCACCCATTCAGTCAGTCACCCACCCATTCAGTCAGTCACCCAGTCACCCGGGGGAAGCCCAAGCCTGTCGTCCGCCCCCCCAAAATTACATCCCGGGCAATGCCGGGTCTCTCAGCTAGTATGTATATATATATATAATGTGTATATATATATATATATATATATATATATATATATATATATATGTATATATATATATATATATATATATATGTATATATATATATATATATATATATATATATATACACATATATATATACACATATATATATATATATATATACACACACACACACACACACACACACACATATATATATACATATATACATACTGAACGCCTCTGGAGGAAATCTCATACGCTCGCAGACTTCATTCACTACAAATTTATGCTATCCTGTTTCAACTCTGCCCTCTTTCAGGCTAAACAAACCTACTTTTCATCACTAATCAACACACACAAGTCTAACCCACGCCGTCTCTTTTCTGTCTTTGACTCTCTACTCAGACCACCCTCAGTGCCTCCTCTTCTTCCTCCATCTCACCTCAGGACTTTGCTGACTTTTTTAAGAAAAAGGTGGAGTCCATACGGCAGAACATCCCATCTGTTGCCTTCTCCCACCCCACAATGCTTCCCAACTCTCCTTCTGTCTTTCTTGACTC
>NC_134487.1:60105560-60283060 GCF_040206685.1 Ascaphus truei | reverse complement strand
GGAAGAGAGAGCGCACGCCCATAGCGTAAAATAGTACACACATACATACTGTATATATATATATATATATATATATATAGATATATATATATATATCTATATATATATATATATATATACACACACACACATACATACATACATATATACACACACACACACACACACACACACACATACACAGTCATGTGAAAAAGAAAATACACCCTCTTTGAATTCCATGGTTTTACATATCAGGACATATTAACAATCATCTGTTCCTTAGAATGTCTTTAGGTAAATACAACCTCAGATGAACAACAACAAATGACATATTATACCGTGTCATGATTTATTTAACAAAAATAAAGCCAAAATGGAGAAGCCATGTGTGAAAAACTAAGTACACCTTATGATTCAATAGCTTCTAGAACTTGAAGTAATCGTTTTCTGTATGACTTTATCAGTCTCTCACATCGTTGTGGAGGAATGTTGGCCCACTCTTCTTTACAAGGTTGCTTCAGTTCATTGAGGTTTGTGGGCATTTGTTTATGCACAGCTCTCTTAAGGTCCTGCCACAGCATTTCAATCGGGTTGAGGTCTGAACTTTGACAGGGCCATTGCAACACCTTGATTCTTTTCTTTTTCAGCCATTCTGTTCTAGATTTGCTGGTGTGCTTGGGATCATTGTCCTGTTGCATGACCCAATTTCGGCCAAGCTTTAGCTGTCGGACACATGGCCTCACATTTGACTCTAGAATACTTTGGTATACAGAGGAGTTCATGGTCGACTCAATGACTGAAAAGTTCCCAGGTCCTGTGGCTGCAAAACAAGCAAATATCATAACCCCTCCACCACCGTGCTTGACAGTTGGTATGAGGTGTTTGTTCTGATATGCTGTGTTTGGTTTTCGCCTAACGTGGTGCTGTGCATTATGGCCAAACATCTCCACTCTGATCGTGTTTGTCCAAAGGACATTGTTGTATTGTATGTCTATATTTATATAGCGCCATTAATGTACATAGCGCTTCACAGTAGTAATACATGAGGTAATCAAATAAATAACAGATAATATAAATAACAGGTCATGGGAATAAGTGCTACAGGCATAAAAGTAACATTAAGGAAGAGGAGTTCCTGCTCTGAGGAGCTTACAGTCTAATTGGTAGGTAGGGAGAACGTACAGACACAGTAGGAGGGAATTCTGGTAAGTGCGTCTGCAGGGGGCCAAGCTTTATGTAACATGTGTCCAGTATTATCCACAGTGCTATTCATACGCTTCTTTAAGCAAGTGTGTCTTAAGGTGGGTCTTAAAGGTGGATAGAGAGGGTGCTAGTCGGGTATTGAGGGGAAGGGCATTCCAGAGGAGTGGGGCAGTCAGTGAAAAGGTTTAAGACGGGAGAGGGCTTTAGATACAAAGGGGGTAGAAAGAAGACATCCTTGAGAAGAACACAAGAGTCTGGATGGTGCATAACGAGTAATTAGGGCTGAGATGTAGGGAGGGTCAGAAGAGTGTAAAGCTTTAAAAGTGAGGAGAAGAATGGAGTGTGAGATGCGGGATTTGATCGGAAGCCAGGAGAGGGATTTCAGGAGGGGAGATGCTGAGACAGATCTAGGAAAGAGTAGAGTGATTCTGGCAGCAGCGTTAAGGATAGATTGTAGGGGAGACAGGTGAGAGGCAGGAAGGCCGGATAGCAGGAGGTTATAGTAATCAAGACGGGAGAGAATGAGGGCCTGAGTCAGAATTTAAGCAGTCGAGCAACAGAGGAAAGGGCGTGTCTTTGTTATATTGCAGAGGAAAAAGTAACAGGTTTTAGATGTTTTGAATGTGAGGGGCGAATGTGAGAGAGGAGTCGAGTGTGACCCCTAGGCAGCGTGCTTGGGCTACTGGGTGAATGATCGTAGTTCCAACAGTAATATGGAAGGAGGTAGTAGGGCCAGGTTTGGGAGGAAGTATGAGGAGCTCTGTTTTTGCCATGTTGAGTTTAAGGCGGCAGAGGGCCATCCATGATGATATAGCAGAGAGACATTCAGAAACTTTGGTTTGTACAGCAGGTGTAAGGTCGGGTGTTGAAAAGTACATGTGTGTCGTCAGCATAGAGGTGATATTTAAACCCAAAAGATGTTATTAGTCACCTAGAGAGAGTGTGTACAGAGAAGAGGTCCCAGTACAGAGCCCTGGGGTACCCCCACAGAGAGATCAATAGAGGAGGAGGTGTTAGCAGAAGAGACACTGAAAGTTCGATGGGAGAGGTAGGATGAGATCAAGGATAGAGCTTTGTTCCGAATATCAAGAATATGGAGAATGTGAAGGAGAAGAGGGTGGTCCATGGTGTCAAATGCTGCAGAGAGGTCGAGTAATACTGTATGAGCAGAGTGTAATGACCTCTATCTTTGGCAGCATGGAGGTCATTAGTTATTTTAGTGAGGGCTGTTTCCGTGGAGTGAGTACTGCGGAAGCCAGATTGTAGAGGGTCTAGGAGAGAATGGGTGTTGAGAAAATGGAGCAAGCAAGAGAATACAAGACGTTCAAGGAGTTTAGAGGCAAAAGGCAGGAGGGAGACAGGTCGATAGTTAGAAAGACAGGTAGGGTCAAGCTTGCTGTTTTTGAGTAATGGTATAACGGTTGCATGTTTGAAGGAGGATGGAAAGGTTCCAGAGCAGAGGGAGGAGTTAAAAATGTGTGTGCGCGTAGGGATTACAGTAGGACCAAGAGGTTTTAGGAGATGGGAGGGAATGGGGTCAAGAGAGCAAGTGGATAGAGGGAGAAGAGGCGATCAACATCCTCCTCTGAGACAGTGGAAAAAGAGTCAAGAATTCCAGAAGTCTTGTGGTTTGTTCAGATGCAACTTTGCAAACCTAAGCCGTGCTTCCATGTTCTTTTTAGAGAGAAGAGGCTTTCTCCTGGCAACCCTTCCAAACAAACCATACTTGTTCAGTCTTTTTCAAATTGTACTGACATGAACTTTAACATTTAACATGCTAACTGAGGCCTGTAGAGTCTGAGATGTAACTCTTGTTTTTTTTGCAATTTCTCTGAGCATTGCACAGTCTGACCTTCGGGTGAATTTTCTGGGATGTCCACTCCTGGGAAAATTGGCAACTGTCTTGAATGTTTTCAACTTTTGAATAATCTTTCTCATTGTAGAACGATGGACTTTAAATTGTTTGGAAATGGCCTTATATATAACCTTTCCCAGATTGATGGGCAGCAACAATTGCTTCTCTAAGATCATTGCTGATGTCTTTCCTCCTTGGCATTGTGTTAACACACACCTCAATGCTTCAGACCAGCAAGCTACTAAAACTTCGGCTTTTATAGAGGTGGTCACACATGCTGATGATCAATTAATCAAGGGCATTTGATTAGCAGCACCTGTCTACATATATATGTCCAAATCGTACAAACTGTTCCAGGTAATGAAAGGGTTAAAAAGCTGAATCCTTGCTGCTGTTGCCACAGAGGGAGGTCCGCTCTCCCTCTAAAATGTCCTTCAAAGGATCTTCAACAAATAGAGAAAAGACACAGCACTCTTGATTCAAAGGCAAAAATGTGTATTAGAGGACACACAAACATACATAACTTATTCATGTAAGTAATTAAAAGCAGGTTCCTCACAACACCGAATGAAAGCTGCGCCGACCGACGATCACAGTGACTCTGGAACTCACAGCCATAAGCTCCTATTGGTCGACAGCTCGCAGCATCCGGATGTGAAGAGATGTAAAAGCTCAACAGCTGATCAGCCTCTGAGAACATCCTGCGTGCAGCCGTCTGAACCAACACCAAAACGGGGTTAACCTCACTTGTGCCTCCAAGTGCTAGACCACTTCGAGCTACTTAGGGTCAGGTGGTTCCACCGTCAATGTTTTTGATACCGTAATAGTAGTGATGACGTGAACCGGTTTCACACGAGAAGTGCTTCATCAGGGTTTAACGTCACTAGTGTGGGGGCTCTGCTATTTATACCCCTCCCTTGGATCTATTCATCCCAATTTCAAAAAGATGTGGCCAATTTCAACTTAATTTCATTACATATTCAAAAAAAGGAGTGCAAGGACTGCATCACTATGGTTACTGCAAAAAGGCTATTCAAACAGAACATACACAGCTGCAACGTCAATTACACAAATTATTACAGGGGGTTAATACATTTAAAAGGTGTAAGAAATACAGCTCCTATTCCCCCAAATAATAATAATAATATACAATTTTAATTGATATATTATATTCCTCAGTGATGCAATCCATTGTTAGACATTTCATACAATAAATGTCTATTAAATACAAACAAACAAAACACATATGTTTAAACATCCTATTATGTCTGTGTCATCTTTAATAATACAACCACCTATGTATATGCAAGGATAGAAGCTCAGAACTAAAAAATATATCCATTTGCATAAAGTAAATGATACTAATTTAAAATAATTTTTATTAATATGTTAAAAAAAAACTAAAACTTAAAATCAAATACTAAATAGCTGTTGGCTATAAAATACTCAAAATTAATTTATACCGGTGCGTTTCCTAAAGATGGGAAAAGGAACCTTTGAATGAAAAAAGCATGTGATGAGCAAAATGAATGTGGCTCTCAAAATTGTCCAGCAGGTCATTAAAGCCCATGTTGCAGCTTCACAGTCTCCATGCACTCTGTCTGAATCACTAAAAACCTTAAAAGAAAGGTTAGTCAATATTTGGAGCATTAGTTGGACAATATCAGTCTTACCAGTTTTCCAAGCTATTAAAATAAAACCATTGTTATCTTGGTGCATCCAATTTTGCAAGTCTTCTTACAAAACTGCTAGAGTATAACTGTTTCACTGCTAACAAATCAGATTAGTTTCTGGTCCTGATACACTATTTTTAAACCCTATTATTTATGAATTAGCCACATTATTGCATTTGCAAGAATATTTACATATGTTAGTTTTACAATTAACACTGTAATACAGTGATTCCCAACCTTTTCTGTTTGGAGGAACCCTTGAAGTATTTTGAAAAATCTCGGGGGAACCCATATCTGGCTGACACATTTAAGGGTTAACAGGGGTAAATCACAAAATTTCACACCTCACGAGCCCCCTCTATTTTCCACCCTCTACCCATGTATTTTTATCCCCTCCATCTTACTCACTCTCCACACTCCCGCCTCGCATGTATCTATCCCCTGCGTCTCACTCTTACTCCCTCTTTTCTTCACTCCCCCCTACTGTACCTTTTGTCAATTAACTCACTCTCATTCAATCCCCCCTACAAAATACATACCAAAAAAAACCACCCCCTAAATACATATAACCCCACCCCGCAATACTGTGCATAATAAAAATACCCTGCCCCCACCAATACATATTAAAAATGCCCCCACCAATACAAATTAAACTTGTAAAGTGAGAAGGCCCGAACTGATCCAAGGAAAACAGATTCGGCCTGCACGGGTAAAAATCATCATCATCATCATCATCCTCATATCTCACCCAGCACCCTTCAACATCATCCTCCTCATATACCCACCCCCTGCATTTCACATCATTCCCTGCATCTCACATCACCCCCTGCATCTCCCATCACCCACTCCCCCTGAATCTCCCATCACCCACCCCCCCTGCATCTCCCATCCCCCACACCCCCCCTGCATGTCCCATCACCCCCCCCTGCATGTCCCATCACCCACCCCCCCCTGCATCTCCCATCACCCACCTCCCAGAATCTCCCATCACCCACCCCTTTGCATCTCCCATTATCCAACCCCCTGCATCTCCCATCACCCACCCCCCTGCATCTCCCATCATCAAACCCCCTGCATCTCCCATCATCCAACCCCCTGCATCTCCCATCATCCAACCCCCTGCATCTCCCATCATCCAACCCCCTGCATCTCCCATCATCCAACCCCCTGCATCTCCCATCATCCAACCCCCTGCATCTCCCATCACCCCCCCTGAATCTCTCATCCCCTACCCACCCCCTGCATCTCCCATCCCCCACCCCCCTGCATCTCCCATCTCCCACCCCCCCTGCATCTCCCATCACTCACTCCCCCTGCATGTCCCATCACCCACCCCCCCTGCATCTCCCATCACCCACCCCCCCTGCATCTCCCACCCACAATCTCACATCACCCACCCCTCTGCATTTCCCATCACCCACCTCCCAGAATCTCCCATCACCCACCTCCCAGAATCTCCCATCACCCACCCCCCTGCATCTCCCATCATCCACCCCCCTGCATCTCCCATCACCCACCCCCCCTGCATGTCCCATCACCCACCCCCCCTGCATCTCCCATCACCCACCCCCCCTGCATCTCCCACCCACAATCTCACACCACCCACCCCTCTGCATCTCCCATCACCCACCTCCCAGAATCTCCCATCACCCACCCCCCTGCATCTCCCATCACCCCCCCCCTTGCATCTCCCATCACCCCCCCCCCCCTGCATTTCACATCACACCCCCCCGGGGGGTGGGCACTGAGTCAGTCAGAGGGGGGCACAGAGTGAGAGAGTTACAGGGGGGCACAGAGTGAGAGAGTCACAGGGGGGCACAGAGTGAGAGAGTCACAGGGGGGCACAGAGTGAGAGAGTCACAGGGGGGCACAGAGTGAGAGAGTCACAGGGGGGCACAGAGTGAGAGAGTCACAGGGGGGCACAGAGTGAGAGAGTCACAGGGGGGCACAGAGTGAGAGAGTCACAGGGGGGCACAGAATGAGAGTCACAGGGGGGAACAGAGTGAGAGAGTCACAGGGGGGAACAGAGTGAGAGAGTCACAGGGGGAACAGAGTGAGAGAGTCCCAGGGGCACAGTGAGAGAAAACAAACACACACGACCGAAAACAGCCAATGGGAGTGAGGGACTAGCCCCGCCTCCCGCCACGCCTCCGCTCCGCCCCCAAAGCACGCTCACTGCCTCGCCTGCCAGGACGCAAAAAAGCTCCTGCTTGAGCAGGTGAGGCAGAGCAGGAGCGCGGATCAGCACGGCCCGAGGCCTAAGAGACCTACTCTGGGAAATCGGGGAAATCACACAGAGCCCTTCTGATGCCCTCATGTAGCCCCACACCCTTACAACATTTTTCATTTTACTTTTATTGGTGAATTAGCAAGACAGGGCCATTTTTTTTACATTTCTGTCAACATTTTGGTACAGCAATCAACATTCTAATGATAACAATACAATATACTGTAACGCGCATTCACGTTTAGCTGCATTTTACCCTTTATAAAGATAAAAATCAAAACAATTATATAAAGTAGATGCATTTTGTTTTTAATCCATTAAAATTATTTTGTGACAAATTCCCCATTGTTCACGACAATTATGGTAATTTTAAAACGGAGTTGGCAAAATTAGGTGTAGAGGTTCAATGTTTGCAGTAAGAAGAAAAGAAGGTTTAATTTCCATCCTTCATAAACACTTTTATAATGGCAGATATTTATAGATCTATCAACTAGAGCAAATAAACTAGTGCCCCAAAGTTATGGGGCATGTTGCTATGGGAGATCGCTACTTCAGCTCTCAGTGAGCTGAGAGTGTTATCGAAACTGAAGACCTTCTCTTCGTTCCTGATGACTGGGCAAATTGTGGTCATGACTCTAAAGATAGAAGGTCCACGACCCACCATCTTCACAAGTGTTCTAGATCAACGTATACAGTATATCTTTCATGTGAGAAAAAGGCATTAGAACCAATTTTGACATTGCTCCCATTAAAAAGGTGCAATTTCTGTTAGTTGCGAAAAAAAAAAAAAAATCAAAATAACTGAAAGTAATCGACTTTATGCATCGCATGTAATCATAATTAAAACAAATATTTGGCTATCTTGGTTTCTTTGTAAGGGGGTGGAGAAATAACACAATTTGCCAGAATTTCACCATGCTAATTAATACGGTTTGAGGATGTATATAAACATCTTGCTCCATGCAAGATACCATCAGCAGCTTAAATCTGTGGCACAGGAAACAATAGCAGGACATACAGTACTTGAAAACAAGAGGTAACTCTCAATGTATTACTTCCTGGTAAAACATTTTATCTTAATATATAAAATCAAAGGTTGGTACTAGCTGCGGTGAATGTGATTGGTCCGTGGCCACCCCGACTGTCATTGCCCAAGAGGTACGCCCCACTGTGACACACACCGCCCACACGACTGTCATTGGCCAAAACTTACACTGACATCACTGACACACACCTACTTCACTGTCACACACTTGCACTGACAGCATACCCCCAAAGAAGCCCTGCAGAGTCACACACACACACACACACACACACACACACACACACACACACACACACACACACACACACACACACACACACAACCAGGCAGTGGCCAGGCAGCCTCCGGAAGGACCCTCTTCCTCCTGCAGCTGCTCCCACCAGATGTCGCTCTCTCTTTCCTCAGGCTATGGCGTCGTTGGCAATAGTGAGGCGGTCTGTTCCCGCCCGGCTCCTGTCAGGTGCGTGTTTTCCCGCCCAAAGACCCGCCACTATCCGCGCGCTCACCCCCTCTGCTGGGCACTCGCGTAAGGTCACACAAGATGGCGGCGTTGCCAATACTGAGGCGGTCTGTTCCCGCCCAGCTCCTGTCAGGTGCGTGTTTTCCCGCCCAAAGACCCGTCACTGTCCGGGCGCTCACCCCCTGCCCCCCTCCACCCCTTGGCGCGTGACGGTTGCTCCCTCCTCAGAGAGGCTACAGCATTTACCCGCGCTGCGGGGTCAGTCAGAATCCAGACATAGCCAGTCGGTTTGTCAATGTCACACAGAGTGGGCGGACATGCTTTGTGTGAGGTGAGGGCCACCCTCTGTCTATAATAAACACTAATGGCTACCAGCCCCCTTATAAAAAAAGGCCTCACCTCCCTCCCCAGCGCTCACTCACCTCACCTCCCACTGTCCCCCCCCTCCTGTCTTCTGTCCCCCCCCCTCCTGTCCACTGCCCCCCCCCCTCCCTCCTGTCCCCCCTCCCTCCTGTCCACTGTCCCCCCCCCCCCTCCTGTCCATTGTCGCCCCCCCCTCCTGTCCACTGTCCCTCCTTCCCTCTGGGGGGTGGGAGAGGGGGAGCACACAAATAGGGGGGAGAGGAGGGAGCAGGAAATTTAACTCACGGGCAACGCCGGGTCTCTCAGCTAGTAAATAAAATAAATAGAAATCCATAAAATCAGGCCTTCAAAAGTGGTATTAGTTCCCTTCCTCATCTGGCTTGTGTTTTCAATGTTCTGCCTTCCAAAAATCCTTTGTTAGTCTGAATATTCTAAAATGTGTTTTAACAATTTATTAATGTTCCAGTAACGCGCTCATTATTTCCTGGCTCCAAGGGAAACCAAGGTAATTTGGAATATTTAATTAGTGCTACATTCTTACTAGGCATTTTATTGAAAATGCAGTATGACTAGATGAACATTTTTAAGCGAAATTCAAGATCAAAAAGGAAATTAATGTCTTGTTTTCAAATCCCTTCATGGCAGCCGAAACACATGTCCATACTAAACAAAGAAAAATCTACCAGTCCTCCATAATAGTTGAGTCTTTAATAAGAGTTGTTTTTTGTCCTACAAGCCAGGGGTGTAGGATCTCTTCCCTACATTTCTTATTTTCCGGTGATATGGAGAAAGTAAACGGCACTTGTGAATTGATTGTGCAAGTGATTTAAATAAAAAATCTCTTTGTCAGTTGACTTAGCAGCTCAAAACCCTTAGACACCGGGACAGCGTTTTGCAAATTGCAGTTGATAACCCATAAGGCCAATTATGCTTGTGAGAAAATATAACTTTTTTTCTAGTGTAACGGTATTTCTGAACCGGCCTGACCCACCCAATCTCACATTGGCCCCTGTGGTCTAACCGGCCCCCATTACAGTGTGGTAGTGTCTGGTGGTGCACCTGTTGGCAACAGGACTCCTGAGTCTCCCGCATGATGGTGTGTGGGGAGGACCCGTCCAGACAGGCAGCTGAGGTAGTGTGCTGAGTCTCACCTAGTTCCAGTGCAGCGCCTCCACCTCATCAGGGTCCCTTCGGTCACTTGGGGATGGTCCTGACGAGGAACTCCTCCGTGGTGCTCCTCTCTGTACATTCACTCCACACATGTACACGAGAGGGTTTGTGATTGAGAACATCTTTATTGATTGAGAAGAGTAGTCCCAAGGGGGGCACAGGCGGAGCACTGCCAAATCGAAGAGGGAAAAAGGGGGCTGCATCCAGTAATATTAAAAATATAATTTATTGGGTGGTCAACGAAAGAACATGAACACTTTTACGCGTTTCGGGAATTGCGTCCCTTTCTTTATTGATTGATGTGGGCTAGCTGCCCCTCGCAGTAGATATCTAGCCACTCATGTCCAGTCAGTGCCTCCCTTTAAAAGGTGTATCTCTCCTTAGATAGGGATTCCCTATCCCCGCAGGGATCACTGCCCTGTGCCAGGTCCCTGGACACAGTCTCCTCTTCAGTTACTATAACATAACTAGAACTCTCAGTAACTCAGGCTAGTACTAGAACTTGAACTCCTGCCAGAACTCCTCCTCCTCTTAGCAGAACTGGACGCAGATCTAACTTTAGACTCAGTGCTGTGCCTTATGTATACTCTGGAAGCTGACACACCTCTGACATCACTAACCATGGAGTCAGAGCATGTGACTACTCCCATCCATACACAGGGCACCCCACCAGGGTGTGAGGGCAAACCTCCATAATTACTGCTGGCATGCCCACAACTTACCAGGCCTTACTGTCAGCAGGAGAGATGACTGTAGCCATTTTACATGACCGCTACATTCTCCCCCTGGTGAATCCCATCGTCCTCGCTGGGACCTAAATTTGTATACCCTTTTCCAGGAAGCACTGAAATACAACACATAATTAGGTTAACTTCACGTACAAATTTCCATGGTGTATAACAAAAATGACTACAGTACATTCCGCCAAGCCCGCCCCGACCAGCAGCCACGAACCCGCGTAATGTATATGTACCCCCTAAAAATAGTGACTCGGGTCAGGTTTCTTAACCTCTCTACCGCCCATGTCCAGGACCGTGACGTGATAGTGCCTAGGCAGTCCCCTCTCAGGCCTATATGTCACCCTGTGCTTGTAAATATTTCTCCCTATGCCCCATACCCGCACTAAGTGCTCTATGCGCTCCTCGGCCTTCTTTCCTATCACGGAACTCCCTCTTCCTACTAAGTGCATTTCAATGGCCTCCCTAAGCCACCTATCCCGGTTGTCCTCTATCTCATCCATGAGAGGCTCAGGGACATACGGGTACTCCAACCCGTGGGATGATTTATACCGAGCCATTATGGTTCGCTCGGCCCTACTTATCCTGGTCAGGTCAGCCTTACCGGCCCTCCCAGGTAACACCCATGATAGGGGCTCGTCAGGGTCCACGGGGTCTGATAGGATGCTAGGACCCATGGGTTCTATCTCCCTATGCTCAATCTGCAGCCACCGCTCCTGCAACTCTCTGTCCCTTTGCTCAGGTGTGAATTCTCCCACAGCCCACCAGTAATCCACTACATCTTCTCGCCGGATGAGGAACCGAGTGCGGTCCATCCAGGCGGAGTATCCTTCGAATAGTGGGGCCCACCAACGGTTCTCTCTAAATTTATTTGACCCCCCTAACTCCCTATCATCATCTAGAGAAAATACCCCCGACGACCGTGCCGATCGCGGTAAAAACCACCTGGAAGATCCCGGGGCCTTTATCACTGGTTTGGGTGCTGTCGTGGCCACTCTCAACTCTCCCCCTCCCCGAGAATCGCCCTCCGTAGCGCCACTGCGCTGTCTTTCCCCAGTCCGTCTCCCTTCTCCCCCTGGTGATATGTCCACAGATTCCAAACTAGGCGGGGAACCCGGGGACCGTGTGATTGGGGCAGGGGTTTTAGCTAGGGCGTGGGATTGGGCGTATGGGCAAGAGATTGGACCCCACGGGGTTACGACCCGTTCCTGGCTGTCCGTAGACTGGTCCAATGAGGATATCTCACCCTCCTCAGTCCTTGGATCGCCCATCCAACTCCTGGGCCTTGTAGGTGATCGGGGACCTTCCCCCGATCGCCAAAGCGTCGCTGCATTCTTTCTAGGGGTTCCGCTGTCGCCACCGGAAGTGATGTCCTCCCCGGAACCGGAAACACCGTCATCGCGGGTTGGACCCCCATTCGGGATCTCTTCTTCGATGACGAAATCCGGAAGCTCCGCCGTCGTCTTCACCGGAAGTGATGCCGTCTCTCCACGTGCGACTGCGGCCTGGCATGGCCTCTCTGCTCCTACACCGTCTGCGGGGGCAAGGTAAGTGAAGGGACTCCTCTTACCTGTCCGCAGGGGTGCCGGCGTCTCTCGTCCGTCGCCGCCACGTTCTGAGGCGGAGGGACTCCGTCTCTCGGCTCGCCGATCTGCGGGGGACGTTCTGTCTATCTGACAGCTGCTGGTACCACGGGGTGTCGTCCTCACCGGTTCTATCCTGGGCCTCGATGTCACCTCCGCTAGTTCACGGAGATCCTTGTCCGAGTATTCTCCCTTCTCGGTGCGGTCAGGAGGTGACCCGACTGTCTCGGTTGCGGCCGACCCAGCCGACTTGACCGGCTCCAGTCCCCTTTCTCCGGGACTCGCACGTCCTATCCACAGCGCGCCAGGGGACTCGGCGGCTCGCCTAGCCTGGTCCCCCGGGAGGTCAGCCGATTGTATCGGTATAAACGTTGGCATAGGCCATAAGTACAGTGTCCCGCAATGTGGGCAACGTGCCGCCGTGTTGACCGTGCCTCCGGGCAGCCCGCATTGTAGGCAGAGCCCGACCACCGTCTCAGTGTTAGCCACCCTTACTACTAGTAGCCCGCCGGGTACTGAGTAGGGCTGGGTGGAGACCATAGTTCCCACAGCGGAGGGGCAGGCCATTCTCTTTGTGGGGACCACTTTCAGTGTGGGTCTCTCCAGGTCAGTGGTTCCTCGCAACTGACCGGTAGAAGCTTCTGGGCCAGACACTTCCTGCTTCGGCTCCTCCTTCCGCTGACATAGCTGGAACCCGCCCCCAGGGGTTGCAATTATGGGCGGGTCCCACAGGGGAATATCATGCCCCTTAATTAAGGCCGCGCCTCTCTCAGTCCTGGTGGGCGCGGTCTGCGTTTTCGCGCCAGTTTCCTCCTCAGAGCTGGATTCTTTTCCCGCGGCTAGTTCCCGCCTTCTCCTTGCAGCAGCTTTGCGTGCAAAATATCCCTCTTTCTTGCAAATCATTTCCGCGGCCGGAACTACTTTTTGTAGTGGTGCCGTCTGGATATCAGTCCCTGGGCCCAGGTGTGGTAGTGTCTGGTGGTGCACCTGTTGGCAACAGGACTCCTGAGTCTCCCGCATGATGGTGTGTGGGGAGGACCCGTCCAGACAGGCAGCTGAGGTAGTGTGCTGAGTCTCACCTAGTTCCAGTGCAGCGCCTCCACCTCATCAGGGTCCCTTCGGTCACTTGGGGATGGTCCTGACGAGGAACTCCTCCGTGGTGCTCCTCTCTGTACATTCACTCCACACATGTACACGAGAGGGTTTGTGATTGAGAACATCTTTATTGATTGATGTGGGCTAGCTGCCCCTCGCAGTAGATATCTAGCCACTCATGTCCAGTCAGTGCCTCCCTTTAAAAGGTGTATCTCTCCTTAGATAGGGATTCCCTATCCCCGCAGGGATCACTGCCCTGTGCCAGGTCCCTGGACACAGTCTCCTCTTCAGTTACTATAACATAACTAGAACTCTCAGTAACTCAGGCTAGTACTAGAACTTGAACTCCTGCCAGAACTCCTCCTCCTCTTAGCAGAACTGGACGCAGATCTAACTTTCGACTCAGTGCTGCCTTATGTATACTCTGGAAGCTGACACACCTCTGACATCACTAACCATGGAGTCAGAGCATGTGACTACTCCCATCCATACACAGGGCACCCCACCAGGGTGTGAGGGCAAACCTCCATAATTACTGCTGGCATGCCCACAACTTACCAGGCCTTACTGTCAGCAGGAGAGATGACTGTAGCCATTTTACATGACCGCTACACTAGTCTCAGATTTTGCTTCATCCAGAAAGAGATTATAAAACAAAAACAAAAAAAAACTTGGCTGCTTCAAAAATACATTCATTTAAAGAACTCCCCACACAGGAACACAATAGATTACAAAAGGCATATCATGTCCAAGAACAACTATTGTGGCCTCTTTCAATAAGCATAGTCCTTCCATATCAGTCTGGCACAGCATATAAAAATGGAGTGAAATGTTTATCTGGCAAGTGCTGTAGTAGGACTCTAGTTTGCTTCTAAGTTGCAGAGGTGAAGACTTAACACAGTGGCAAAGAACCAGCATTAAGAAATGTAATGATCACAATACATGTATTCAATTTAGTTTCAGGGTCAGGGTGGCCTGAAATGAGTGGTGTGATGCGATTTTACAGATGAACAAGTAGCAAATTTTACGGTAGGGTCCCTTACACTTCAATGACTGTCTAATACAGTGCGCAAACTGGGGAGGGGGGGCGCAAAATTATTCAGTGGGGCGCGGGCGGTTGCAAGGGTCCCGCGCTCTTCCCCCAAGGCATTTAAATTAATGCCGGGGGATCGCATGAGGCCTCTGCAACGCGGCGTCAAATTACGCCACGGGGTCAAGTGACATCACATTGGCATGGCAACGTGACCCCGCAACGTAATTTGACGCCAGGAGATGGAGAAAAAGTAAGGGAGGGGGGGTGCGAGCAGGGAGGAAAGCAGGAAGGGGGCGCGAGCAGGAAAGATTGCGCAGCGCTGGTCTAATATAACAGAAAAAATAATTATCTCCATTTTCAGGGCTCGAAAGCATTTAGACCTGCAGTGGTCTACCAAGAGGCGCCACTCGTCAACTCCGAGGGACACAGTAAAGATCACAACTGCTGCAGAACCTCTTTGGAAGCACAACTTGCAATCAACGCTATGGATATTCATACAATTTACTTGCCACCTACTTTCTCGCCGTAACCTAATCGGTTAACAGGTATTCTTAATAATGCTTTGAAACTGATCAGGATTAAAAAGACAAGAAAAATAAAATGATCAAAAAGAATGGCATGCACAGATGGAATATAATTATAATAGCACAACATATTGTGAATATTTAAAACAAATGACCCACATTACTTTAAATCACTGCTCATCATATACAGTATTGAGTATTATCAGAATGTAGCAAAGTAACACCTCTATTATCCTCAATTACAAAACCTGTAGACCTAGTGTTCTGACATTAAACATACATGGCTGTAGGACTGTAAAATGAAAACAATACAAATATGGAGTAGGAAATCCTATCATAGTATCATGGTTATTAAGTGAAAAAAAAAGTTATACCTATGGCGCTCTGCACTAATATGTACCAAATAATAAATAAATGATCTTATACAACCAGTATCACGGCAATGATCCGTCCATACAGGTGCTCCACGTGATGAAGGGGTACATGGAAAAAAGAAAATCAAAGATCATAGTATAATACTGCAACAAACAACATATAACACACACCTAACTCTAGACAAACGCTGAGACCAACAGGTGACAATTAATAATACAAACACATTTAATTATGACATATCATATATAAAAATACATATAAAAAGGGTTCAATCAGGACACTCCAACTGAACCCTTTTTATATGTATTTTTATATATGATATGTCATAATTAAATGCGTTTGTATTATTAATTGTCACCTGTTGGTCTCAGCGTTTGTCTAGAGTTAGGTGTGTGTGTTATATGTTGTTTGTTGCAGTATTATACTATGATCTTTGATTTTCTTTTTCCCATTTACCCCTTCATCACGTGGAGCACCTGTATGGACGGATCATTGCCGTGATACTGGTTGTATAAGATCATTTATTTATTATTTGGTACATATTAGTGCAGAGCGCCATAGGTATAACTTTTTTTTTCACTTCCATCACCTGACCGGGGGTCAGGGTTATACCCAGGCAGCCAGCCCAGTTGTGGGATTTAGCGCTACCTATTTCTTCGTTTTATCATGGTTATTAAAGTACAGACCATAAAGTCTGCTAGGCACCGGGCCATGGAAAGTTACGGAGAATACGCCCCAAACGCTGTCAACCTAAGGAAAGACTGCATCTGTACCTAAATTGGGAAGATCCAAAAGTGTGTCTAATGCTCAGAATAACCCCTTGGATGTCCCCTGTTGGGTCCCGCAAGGCTCTGTTCTAGGGCCCCTACTCTTCACATAAATGATCTACCTACAACTTGTAAGGCAGCTTCAATGCACATGTACAGTATGCAGATGACACTATCTTATATACACAGCCTTGGCCTCTCTTCCCTTGGACACGTACTTCCATCTGATTTTTCAAGACTTAAATAATGGATTTCTCCAAATAAACTGTTTTGAAAAACTAACACACTAAGTATAACTATAGTATTTGGGATAAAGGCTAAATTTCTAAAGCTACAGACACAGTTACAGATCAGAACCCACTCTAACACCATTCTAGCCCATGTAATTACTTTTAAATAGATTGGCATATGGCTTGACTCCCATATAACATTCGAGATGCATATTGATACTGACATCTAAAACCTATGCCAAACTAGGTGTACTTTATAGGAACAAATCCTCCCTAAGCCTGGTGGTCAGAAAGTGCATCGCATAGCAGATGCCAATGCCAATTATAGACTGTGGGGACATACAGTTGTATATGGTACAGCACCCCAAATTCACTTTAGCAAACTAGACACCCTTTACAGCTCAATATGCCACTTTGTCCTTCAATGCAACTATAACACACACCACTACAAAATGCTTGAAGGACTAGATTGGTCAACAATTTTTCCTGTCTTGCCTTCAAATACTTTCTGGGAAAGCTACCCGGTTATCTAAACAAGGTTCTCACTCCTACTACATGCAGCACTTGTCACCTTAGATTTAATTCCTAAAGACTGTTCACGGTCCAAAGGTTCAAAGAATTTGGTCGCTCTTCCTTCTGTTACTGTGCACCTCACTACTGGAACAACATTCAAGAAGCTCTCAAAGCCGAAAGAAGTCTAAGTTCTTTCAAGCATGTCATGTAACATCCAATAAATCCCATATGTAATGGATAATAGCAATCTTGATCCTGGGTGTATAAGTCCTTTTAAAGCTGCTCCAATATATTGAATAGGAGTACTGACATGAAGTATCATCAGAACCTATAGTTCATGAACAGTGGCCGCCAAATTAACAGGCTTAAACCACAGAGTGGGATTTATAGGGTACTGGGGAGACACAAATACCGATGGTAGAGTGTCCCCTATTAACCAACCACACTCAGATAGAGCCACAGAACATATAGGTAACACAGTCAGTAAACAGCCAGACAATACCACAGTACACTGACTGTTTGTATGAAGTGAAAGCGAACAACAGGAACTCTGTGTAAGCGTGCATCCAACTTGATAGAAGATCAGGAGAAGAACAGCCTCTGGGGAGGAAAGTGGAGCACTGCGCAGGGCTAAAGTACGGGAACCGGCACACCATAGGTTAAAAACTACTTTATTAAGCGACATGGGGAGACACCAACAGTGGAGCAACCAACCACGCTGACGCATTTCGGGCTAAGCCCTTTGTCAAAGAGTATAACCCCAATACAAAAAACACACATTAATATACACAATTTACCTAATAGATCGCGTCCTTAGCCGGAAGTGACGTCAGCGGAACCAGCCGAGGGTCTCCCGAGACTTACCCGTATAACCGGAGTCTCAGGAGACAAACAGAGTAGATCTCACTGCGCCACCTGGCTTGGAGGACGCGTCAATACATAAACAAAGACAGTGTGTCCAGATCTCGTCTGTAACCGGAAGTGACGTCAGAGGGACCAGCCGAGAGTCTCGCGAGACTTGCCAGTACAACTGGAGTCTCAAAGAAACAAACAAGGAGGACCCCACAGCGCCACCTGGTTTGGAGGACGCCATAACCATCACACAAACAAGTATACATACATAATCAGCAGTCTCCCACAATATCAAAGGCAAGAATGACACTTGTCTAATCATGAAATGGAGATACAATAGCCTCACATGGGGTGTAGGGAAAAGAATAGGGGAAGGTAGGGGAAGAAAGACCATGCTGAATGTACACATAATAGCCATAATAAAATACACTTATTTCTTAAAAAATTAAAGAAAAAAGGGGAAAAGAAATGGTGGTTGATAGAAAGGTATATACCTATAAATAAAGCTCTAATTCAAAGAATATGTTAACCTTTTAGTTAAATAGGTAAATATATCTCTATATAACCAACATAGGAGTAAATACTCCATCCATACCGTTCTGAGAACAATATAAGATATTAAACAGCATAAATTCACTCAATGTAAACAGTTATATATAAATTATAGACCTGATAAAAATTGTCATGAACGAATATCAATAATCTACATGACCTAGAGATATAGAACATAATATACATAGTATGTGTGTAGTGACAAAATGAATAAACAAATAATCAATACATGTCATCAAGAACCAGGGGGAAACATTAATATAATCGGCGAGGGATGAACACCATTGTCACTGAGACAAAAAATGTTTCAGTTCCCAATAGGTGTTCATCCCTCGCGGAGACATAGATCCCAAAGAATGTATCCAGAACATTTCTCTGCGGTTAAGGATATTCTCCCTATTTCCACCTCTGACAGGTGCCTTAATATATTCAAGGGCACAAAAAGAAAAATTATTTACATTGCCAGAGGGGCACGCAGAGAAGTGTCTTGAAACGGGGTATTTGTCATCCCTGTTTGATGGATCTCAGATGTTCAGATATCCTTTGCTTTAGAGGGCGTATGGTTCTCCCTATATATTTGCTGCCACAACCGCATCTAAGCATGTAAACGACATAATTAGAGTTGCATGTAATCAATGATCGAATTCTTAGATTTTCTTTAGTATAAACATTTTTAATCTGTTTAAGTGGAGTTGCATACCTACACATATTGCAATTTCCACATTTCTGGAAACCTCTAATCTTAGTAGTAACATTAGTCTTGCCACAGGTCTGTACCAAACTCGGTGATAAATAATGTCCCAGGGTTTTAGCCCTTCTAAAGACAAATTTAGGTGGAGTTTCAACATATGTCTTAAGTTCTTCATCGAGTTTAAGTACATTCCAGTGCTTCAGAATGATGTTACGAATTTGTCTAGATTGTCTACTATAAGTAGATATGAATAAAGGTGTTGAGTCCTTAGAAAATCCATCTCTTGTTCTCTTATTAGATTTCAACAGATCTTTACGATCAACCTGTAAAGCATGGGTATAAGCAGAGTCTATGTTAGATTTACTATAGCCCCTTGATAAAAATCTGTTCTTAAGATCAACAGATCTATCAATAAAGGCTTGTTCAGTCGAACAGACTCTGCGTAAGTGTAAAAACTGCGCCTTTGGTATTCCCTTAATTAATGAAACTGGATGTGCACTGTTGGCCTGGAGAAAGAAATTACGAGAGTTAATCTTACGGTAGAGATCAGTTTGAACGTTACCATCCATACCGACATATAGACAGACATCTAGATAATTAATGTGGTGTCTGTTTGATTCAAATGTGAATTTTAAATTATATATGTTGTTATTAAGGTAGTCAATAAACAAAACCAATTCCATATTGCTACCTCTCCAAATGAGAATCAAATCGTCGATGAAACGACGGTAGAAAATAATATTATAGTAGACAATCTAGACAAATTCGTAACATCATTCTGAAGCACTGGAATGTACTTAAACTCGATGAAGAACTTAAGACATATGTTGAAACTCCACCTAAATTTGTCTTTAGAAGGGCTAAAACCCTGGGACATTATTTATCACCGAGTTTGGTACAGACCTGTGGCAAGACTAATGTTACTACTAAGATTAGAGGTTTCCAGAAATGTGGAAATTGCAATATGTGTAGGTATGCAACTCCACTTAAGCAGATTAAAAATGTTTATACTAAAGAAAATCTAAGAATTCGATCATTGATTACATGCAACTCTAATTATGTCGTTTACATGCTTAGATGCGGTAGTGGTAGCAAATATATAAGGAGAACCATACGCCCTCTAAAGCAAAGGATATCTGAACATCTGAGATCCATCAAACAGATATGTAAATAATTTTTCTTTTTGTGCCCTTGAATATATTAAGGCACCTGTCAGAGGTGGAAATAGGGAGAATATCCTTAACCGCAGAGAAATGTTCTGGATACATTCTTTGGGATCTATGTCTCCGCGAGGGATGAACACCGATTGGGAACTGAAACATTTTTTGTCTCAGTGACAATGGTGTTCATCCCTCGCCGATAATATTAATGTTTCCCACTGGTTCTTAATGACATGTATTGATTATTTGTTTATTCATTTTGTCACTACACACATACTATGTATATTATGTTCTATATCTCTAGGTCATGTAGATTATTGATATTCGTTCATGACCATTTTTATCAGGTCTATAATTTATATATAACTGTTTACATTGAGTGAATTTATGCTGTTTAATATCTTATATTGTTCTCAGAACGGTATGGATGGAGTATTTACTCCTATGTTGGTTATATAGAGATATATTTACCTATTTAACTAAAAGGTTAACATATTCTTTGAATTAGAGCTTTATTTATAGGTATATACCTTTCTATCAACCACCATTTCTTTTCCCCTTTTTTCTTTAATTTTTTAAGAAATAAGTGTATTTTATTATGGCTATTATGTGTACATTCAGCATGGTCTTTCTTCCCCTACCTTCCCCTATTCTTTTCCCTACACCCCATGTGAGGATATTGTATCTCCATTTCATGATTAGACAAGTGTCATTCTTGCCTTTGATATTGTGGGAGACTGCTGATTATGTATGTATACTTGTTTGTGTGATGGTTATGGCGTCCTCCAAACCAGGTGGCGCTGTGGGGTCCTCCTTGTTTGTTTCTTTGAGACTCCAGTTGTACTCGCAAGTCTCGCGAGACTCTCGGCTGGTCAAGCTGACGTCACTTCCGGTTACGGACATGATCCGGACACACTGTCTTTGTTTATGTATTGATGCGTCCTCCAAGCCAGGTGGCGCAGTGAGATCTACTCTGTCTCCTGAGACTCCGGTTATACGGGTAAGTCTCGGGAGACCCTCGGCTGGTTCCGCTGACGTCACTTCCGGCTAAGGACGCGATCTATTAGGTAAATTGTGTATATAAATGTGTGTTTTTTGTATTGGGGTTATACTCTTTGACAAAGGGCTTAGCCCGAAACGCGTCAGAGTGGGTGGTTGCTCCACTGTTGGTGTCTCCCCTAGTCGCTTAATTAAGTAGTTTTTAACCTATGGTGTGCCGGTTCCTGTACTTTAGCCCTGCGCAGTGCTCCACTTTCCTCCCCAGAGGCTGTTCTTCTCCTAAATTCTTTCAAGACTTCGGCTGTCTCACATTTTAATCTAGTCTGCAACTGTTACATATGCCCATAACATATATTGTCTCCAACTGCCCATAAAATGTCTATAAACATAACTTTTAAACACTGTTAGCTTATCGCAACCACGTATTGTCAACAGAACTCTGTGCCCAGGACAGAGGTAACTCTAATTGTATTTTTCCTGGTGAAACAGATTATAAATAAGATAAATCGACTTTCAGTATATGCAACAAAATCTTAGTTTTATTCACATCTCCCTCTTAGTTTGTACATACAAACTTGATTGTCCAATTTATCATTTGTGTTACTATATTTCTATAGTACAGTACTTATACGTACCAGTTCCTTTGCTTCGATATGGTGGCTTGAAAAATTTCACAATACCAAATAGGTTGGATACAACGCCTTCTTTTAGATGCTCAAGTGGGGTATAAATATATTTTTGTAAAGGAGCCTAAAAAATATGAAAGTATATTAATACTCCAATGAAACAATATTATTTTTGTGTGCTTTACTATCCATTCATAAAAATAAGGTAACATTTTTGATTATAGACTAAATCAAGATGTATATATTTTTATATTTTTGGTGATGAGTTTAAAATTCTGCTTTCATTCCTTATATGAAAAAAAATAATGAATGTGTCTTCACAAATGGCTGAACCCTAAACAGTTCATACAGTATATGCCAACAATATTAAAAATGAATGTTTTTTTTTTCATAACAATATACACTTGCTCATAATGGTTTACTTTTAATATTATAAACAATCTACTGTAAGTACAACTCCTGTTATCTACCAAAAATGTTCTTTGCCAATTTGTTATATATTTTGTACACAATACAGGCAGAAAACAAACCACCATGTTTCTATTTCTTGACAGAATTATAACAAACCTTATTAAAGGGGCTCAAAGTCTCTCCTTGAACCAAGGTCAATTTAGGACACTGGCATATTTAGTAAAATCAACTTGGGCAACTCACCTTTATATATATATATATAATAATAATAATAATAATAATAAAATATAACATTTCTATGGTAACCAAATGTTTAGTAATTTAGTAAATGTTTTTTATTTATTTTTTTAACAATTCTTACCCAATCTTTTTTTTGTGCTGAGACCGAGTCCTAGAAAAAATAGTTCCTTTAATAATCACTTTTGTTCTTGCTTGTAAAGTTCAGTAATTATGATATTATTAACTAGACATGAATATAAATCTTAAGTGTCTGATGAGCATGTATTGTAGAGAACATATTAAAAACAAAAACATAATTTGTTTTACACAGGACACTTGCAGGTAAAAGGCTCCCCTTTCATTGGGTTTTCGTTATTGAGGAAGCCAGCTACATATACTGTACAAAAGTTGTTGATTCATACAGTAAATTTATTTTTGCCTACCACAAGGGAATCTCTTTCAAAACGTCCTGTAACTTTGTTTTCACAGTAAAAGCACACATAAAATGTAATCAATTTGTCTCTTAAAGCAAATGAAGTATGATTGTATATCTCGTTTTACCCGATCAAACTGTATTGAATTCATAGTATTTTGTTCAAGCTCTATGCCTTTCTCACCACATGATCCCATACTGCAGGCCTGCACAACTCGTAAAGTGAGAAGGGCCGAACTGCTCCAAGGAAAAAAAAATTGGGCCGCACAGGTAAAATCATCACCATCACCATCATCATCATCATCTCTCCTCCAGCACCTCATCCTCCTCCTCATATCTCCCCCAGCACCCTTCATCATCATACTCATATATCCCCCAGAACCCCTCACTATCAACCTTTGCGATACTCCCCATCTATCTCTCATACCCCCATCCCTCCCACTCACCCACACACATAATACTCCCCCTCCACATCAAACACACAATACCTCCCTGCACAGCACACACATCACACACCCCTTGCACCTCACATCCCTCTCCCCCTTGCACCTCACATCGCTCTCCCCCCTTGCACCTCACTTCACTCTCTCTCCTGCACCTCACATCACTCTCCACCCTTGCACCTCACATCACTCTCCCCCCTTGCACCTCACATCACTCTCCCCCCTTGCACCTCACATCACTTTCCCCCCTTGCACCTCAAATCACTCTCCCCATTGCACCTCAAATCATCCCCCTTGCACCTCAAATCACCCCCATACACCTCAAATCACTACCCTTGCACCTCCAATGCCCCCCCCTCACCTCCAATGACCCCCCCTGCACCTCAAATCACCCCCCATGCACCTCAAATCACCCCCATGCACCTCAAATCACCCCCCCATGCACCTCAAATCACCCCCCATGCACCTCAAATCACCCTCAAGCACCTCCAATGACCCCCCCCTTGCACCTCCAATCATCCCCCTTGCACCTCCAATGACCCCCCCCTTGCACCTCCAATGACCCCCCCTGCACCACCCATCACCCTCCCCCCCTGCACCTCACATCACCCTCTCCCCCCTGCACCTCCCATCACCCATCACCCTACCGCCCTGCACCTCACATCACCCATCACCCTCTCCCCCCTGCACCTCACATCACCCATTACCCTCTCCCCCCCTGCACCTCACATCACCCACTGGGCCGCAAACAGAAATCATGGGGCCCGGGACAAATGAAAGGAGCAGGGCCCCCCCCCCCCCCCGAACCCATAGCGCACCTTCCGCGAAAAAATATCTTTTAGCGCGCAACTTTTACTTAACTGTTTTCTTATTGTGATACAGAAAAAAACATTACAACTCCCCCTCCTCATACCTCACCCCTCCCCTCCTCATACCTCTCCCTCTCCCTTCTGCCCCCCCTCTCTCTCCATTCTGCCCCCCCTCTCTCCCTTCTCCCCTTCTGCCTCCTCTCTCCCTTCTGCCTCCTCTCTCTCCCCCCACCCCTTTTGCCCCCCCTCTTTCCCTTCTGCCCCCCCTCTCCCTTCTGCCCCCCCCCCCTCTCCCTTCTGCCCCCATCTCTCCCTTCTGCCCCCCCTCTCTCCCTTCTGCCCCCTCTCTCTCCCTTCTGCCCCCTCTCTCTCCCCTTCTCCCCCCACCACACCACTCCGTTTGCCCCCCCCCACCAGCAGCCCGTTTTACACCCCCCCCACAGCCCGTTTTTCACAACCACCCCCCACCCCTGCACTGCACCAGCCCGTTTTTCACACCCGTCCCCCCACCAGCCCGTTTTTCACAAAAAAACCCCACCCCTGCACTGCACCAGCCAGTTTTTCACACCCACCCCCCACCCCTGCACTAGTATAAAACGGGCTGCTCCTTAGGGGGTGGCAGTATAAAACGGGCAGCTGCAGGGGGGTGGGGGGGAGTGTAAAACGGGCTGCTTCGGGGGGGGGTGGGAATTTAAAACGGGCTGCTGCAGGGGGGTGGGAGTGAAAAACGGGCTGCTGCAGGGGGGAGGTGGGAGTGAAAAACGGGCTGCTGCAGGGGGGAGGGTGGCAGTGAAAAACGGGCTGCTGCAGGGATGGGGGTGGGAGTGAAAAACGGGCTACTGCAGGGGGGTGGGAGTGAAAAACGGGCTGCTGCAAGGGGGGGTGGGAGTGAAAAACGGGCTGCTGCAAGGGGGGGTGGGAGTGAAAAACGGGCTGCTGCAAGGGGGAGTGGGAGTGAAAAACGGGCTGCTGCAGCGGGGGGGTGGGAGTGAAAAACGGGATGTTGCAGGGGGGGGGTGGAAGTGAAAAACGGGCTGCTGCAGGGGGGGGGGGGTGGGAGTGAAAAACGGGCTGCTGCAGGGGTTGGGGAGGGAGTGAAAAACGGGCTGCTGCAGGGGGGAGGGAGTGAAAAACGGGCTGCTGCAAGGGGGGCTGGGAGTGAAAAACGGGCTGCTGCAGGGGGGGGTGGGAGTGAAAGACGGGCTGCTGCAGGGGTGGGGATGTAAAACGGGCTGGTGGTGGGGGGGCAAACGGGCTGCTGTGGGGTGGGGCAAACGAAGTGGTGTGGTGGGGGGAGAAGGGATGGGGGAGAAGGGGTGGGGGTAGAAGGGGTGGGAGGAAGGGAGAGGGGGGAGAGAGAGGAGGCAGAAGGGAAAGAGGGGGGGGGAGTAGGGAGAGAGGGGGTGAGTAGGGAGAGAGGGGGGGGAGAAGGGAGAGAGGGGGGGGCAGAAGGGAGAGAGAGGGGGGAGAAGGGAGAGAGAGGGGGGAGAAGGGAGAGAGGGGGGGGAGAAGGGAGAGGGAGGGGGGAGTTATGAGGAGGGGAGGGGTGAGGTATGAGGAGGGGGAGATGTAATGTTTTTTTTCTGTATCACAATAAGAAAACAGTTAAGTAAAAGTTGCGCGCTAAAAGATATTTTTTTCGTGGCAGGTGCGCTATGGGTTCGGGGGGGGGGGGGAGGGGGGCTGCTCCTTTCATTTGTCCCGGGCCCCATGATTTCTGTTGGCGGCCCTGTGGGTGATGTGAGGTGCAGGGGGGGAGAGGGTAATAGGTGATGTGAGGTGCAGCAGGGGAGGGTGATGTGTAATGGGAGGTGCAGGGGGGGAGAGGGTGATGGGTGATGGGAGGTGCAGGGGGGGTCATTGGAGGTGTATGGGGGGTCATTTGAGGTGCAAGGGGGGTGATTTGAGGTGCAAGGGGGGTGATTTGAGGTGCAAGGGGGGTGATTTGAGGTGCAAGGGGGGTGATTTGAGGTGCATGGAGGGTGATTTGAGGTGCAAGGGTGGGTGATTTGAGGTACAAGGGTGGGTGATTTGAGGTACAAGGGTGGGTGATTTGAGGTGCATGGGGGGTGATTTGAGGTGCAAGGGGGGAGAGTGATGTGAGGTGCAAGGGGGGAGAGGGATGTGAGGTGCAAGGGGGGAGAGCGATGTGAGGTGCAAGGGGGGAGAGCGATGTGAGGTGCAAGGGGGGAGAGGATGTGAGGTGCAGGGGGGGTGATGTGTGTGCTGTGCAGGGGGGTATTGTGTGTTTGATGTGGAGGGGGAGAATTATGTGTGTGGGTGAAGGGGAAAGATGGGGATACGATAGATAGATGGGGAGTATCGCAAAGGTTGATAGTGAGGGGTTCTGGGGGAGATATGAGGATGATGATGAGGGGTGCTGGGGGAGATATGATGATGGTGATGATGATTTTACCCGTGTGGCCCAATTTTTTTTTCCTTGGAACAGTTCGGCCCTTCTCATTTTACGAGTTGTGCAGGCCTGCTGTATAGCAAAAGCACATTGAGTGTATCTTTGCAGAATATATTTTATTTGAATGATTTCCCAATGTGCTAAAAAGGAACATTTATTACCACTGAAGTCCATTACAATGAAAGAAAACACAGAACATACCTTTAAAGCACTCAATATAAGAATGTAGGAAATGTAACGTTTTTCAATAATTGAAAAAAGAAAAAAATGATTACGTTGAAACTGAATTATTGGCATTGCTGTGCGGATGCTTTTTCACAAGAGAAGCTAGCTATAAAGGTCCAATATTTATAAAAACATAATGAAAGCACATTATATAATAACTTGATTTTACTTTCACCAATATTAGAGCTGCTACGAAGTAAAAATCATAACAACTTTGCTTTGTATTTCATAATGTAACATATAATTAACAGCTTTCAAGTTTAAAACAAATTACAAATAGCCCAGTAAGAAAGATCAATGAATAAACAAAACATACTGTTATGTTAGGCCGCGCTTATATTGCCGGCGATGGCGACGTCGCCCGAAAACAAATACATTGCCACCGCTGCATGCGCTTATAGTGCACGCGACAGCGACAAGCGACGTTGCCGTCGCGAAAACCTGAAGCCAGCAAAATTTAATTTTTCAAGGGCCATCGCGTCACATGATGTCCTTTGAACAAATCAAATTGCCGGAATCCCGCGACCCGGTCGCCCGGCGAAACATAACTTTCGCCCGTGGCGACGGCGATGTCACCCGCCATGTCGCCGTCGCCAATGACGGCACTATAGGCACGGCCTTAGATTTGGTTTGGAGATCACACAATACCTAACAAATTACTGAGCGCAGAGAAACCAGATACATTGATTAGGGTTGAGTAATAAAACAATTTTAATGCAGAATTTTACAGCAAATTATTTGATATGGATTAAAAAGTTTTTGTAATTTGTTATCCATTTAGGCCTACTTGAAATTCAGAATCACACTTGTACGAGTATAGAATAACGACTGCAGTACAGTATATTTGTGATGCTGGCAATATTGAAGGCACTCAGGTACTGTCTGAGAGCAAAATTAAGTAAGCCAAACACAATTCTACAGATATTGGCTTTATTATTGATGTATTTATGCCAGACCTTTTGTTGGGCAACTATAGCTAAGTAAACATAACAAAAATACTGTAGCTTAAGACGTTAACAAATGAATAAATATGTAATATTCACTTACTGAAGATCCTGCTCGTGCAGCCGACAGAATACCAGACTTAATTAAAACCTAAAAATAAATAAATAAAAAATAAACACATACTGTGTGAATCAGACTTTTTTCACAAACCCCATTGTTTTACCTTTGTTTCTAATAAATATTACGTTTTAATTACCTAATCAATTCACATGGTGATAGTGTATGAAAAGTGTGAATAAAAAATACAATCTGAGGGTTACATTGCAAAATGACAATTGAGTTTATTGATATAACAGGTGCACACAAAGGAGGAAGCTTCAAAACAAAAGCTTCCCGCAGGAATATGGCCTACAAGACATATTTATACCATAATAGTAAAGCTCACGCCCCTTTTATGAGGTGGCTTGTGTGTCATTACATAAGCGTATAAGATAAATAAATATGAATATGAGAACATTGATTTAATAACAAATTTAAAATATAGCAAAAATTAATTGAGTCAGCTACAAAATTATTATGCAAGCTCGTAACCTTTCCCTATATACGCTGGTTTCTTGGAAGGGTGTATTTGACCATGAGACACTCCCCCTAAATGTGAGAAGTGGCTGTTATCTTCTCTTCTAGGTTTGTGGTTAGCTGAAGGCTTATTATCACCAAAAATACTTACGAGCAAAAGGAAGAAAAAGAACATGTTCCTTTTAAAACTCAATTTCATTCCAACTTTTCATGCAGACAATAGACAAAATGGATGACAAGATCAGGCACCTAAGATGGATGCTGAACAAAAATGGCTGCTTAGATCCTAGTGCTGTTTAAGTCAGATCCCCCCTTAATGTCCTAATATTTTTTCTCAAAATTGTGAAGTGGTTATATATGGGGTTTATTTTCTCTCTGGTTATACACACACACACACACACACACACACACACACACACACACACACACATTTAGCCTCAGCAGCCTGCTTCCAATACTTAAGAAACACACTTCCCTTACCTTTCGAGAATTCACTTCACCACTGTGTGATTATTGTAAGTTCTACAACTATTGGTTAGTTTACTGCATCAGAACGGAGGTTAGCCTCCAATATGACCAACTGATTTTGCAGGTCCTAACACTAATTGATTACAATTCTTATTTACCTCTATTATTAAAGCAACATGAAAAAGACTTGCTTACTTGTAAAGTGGGGAGTGGCTTGCTTAAATCCTGGGGAGGGAGGGGGGGGGGGCGGCACTAACCTCCAAAACAGCTGAGACCAGCTGGACAAAGTTAATAAACAGAAACCCAGCAAGCTTTAAAAAAAAATAAAAAAATACACATACACATACAGACATACCTATAGTTAAGTTATGGTGGAGGAAAAAAAAAGGTGACCAAAACCCTTGTGACAAACGCCCCTCTTTTGTAGCGCTGACGTCTGTCTGGGTTCTTCCCGACACAGTCTTCTAGGGTTAATTATACAACAAACAGGAACATGCAAAGTATTACGTTGCTTAACTCAGGCTTCTGCCTGCTTTATTTTCATCCAAGTAAGGTACTGCAGCTTTAACATGTGTAGGTTAGAGGCACTCAGACATTTTCATTCAGCGGTTCACTTATATCAGTGTCATAGTATTTCCCACACTGTTATTTCAAGTAACAAGAAACCAAATTATATAAACAAAATCCTATCCCTTTCAGGGATCTAACTACACATCATAATCAACCTCTAACTGCTGCTGGGCCAACTAACCTGGTTCCCCAGCTTAAAACAATGCACTCTCATTTAGGGTCACTAGATACAGCATAGTCTTTTAGAAACAGCAATACATATTTGTTTGTCTTATCTGTTTGTGGTGGGAACTCGGTCCCAAGTGTCCAGGCAAATCCTCTGGTACTGTGATACTTGGAGGGGCCGTCCACCCCAAACTGGATTCCGGGGAGCAGCAACACCCCCAGCCTCTAAGGAGAGAGACTGAAATGCAAACCTCTCTGCTCTAAATACCTGTGCAAGTGATTAGAAGAGCAGGTGAGGGAGAACTAGACCCATTGTAATCTGTGGTCTAGATTTTCCATCCAGCAGCCTGAGTTAATGTGAAGCTGTGGAATGGATCATTTTTAACTATTCCTGCACTTTCTGACATAAAACGGGGCAGAAAGCTGCCTAACATCTTTGGACTATGTCACACCCTCCACAGTAAAGCATATAGCAAATGGAAATATTATTGTGTACTCATTTACATGTCTTAGTCAGGTTTGCAGCCCTGCCATTCACCATTATCACCCAGCATACAGTGCTTCCACTGTAGCAAGGGATTCTGGGAAGTGTCTGTCTGTGGGTAGGTTTACTGGCTATGCATCTTAACCCAGGCTGTGCTCAAAAGCTGTGAAATGCAACAAGCATAAGCTTTAGGGGACCATGTTATATGGTCTTGAAGCAAAATGTGGCACCGTGTGCTCATTTGCATGTCACTTCCCAGAATCCCTTGTTTTTTTTTCATTCTACTGGATATAGATCCACTGTTGGTCTTTCTCCCTCCTAATAGAGGTAAATGAGAATTTTAATCCTAATAGAGGTATATTTGTATTTTATCTGGAAGTGTTAGGACCTGTGAACTGGGTCTGTCTTGTCGTGGCTCACAGGCTTACAATGCTTTGGCCAAAGGGTTAAACTAAATGACCCATTTTCCAGAGAATATATAAGTATTTGACTGTGTATTTTTGTCATATTGGATATAGCAATAGGTTGTTAAGTTTATTCACTGCACACAGCTCTGAGTGGGAGGATGAAAAAAAATTTTGAATACAAGGGGGGGTGTTTTTTTTGTCGCTCTGGAGCCACCATAGGAGAGTCAGCTGTGTTTTTGGCACCTAATTACAATATCTAATGCACTATATTTAAACCCAGTGTGAGGCACACTGTTGTAGGGGCTTGACAAAACCGGGAGGTCCGAAACGTTGCTTCATTTTTCCTGTACTTCACCACTGATGTTAATTTGATGCAATAACCCTTTTTTACATTGGATACTTACCAGAGTGCTGCGGATCTTTAGATATAGATATATATTATATAGAGAGATATGATAGATAGACAGACAGACAGACAGACAGACAACAAGAAGTCTTAATTCTGAGCACTCAGATAATCCCAAAATATTTAGACACGTTACTAGATTCAAATATAACAAAATTAAAACATAATTAAGATCAAGGCGGGACCCCAAAATAGACAAAGTGAGTGTTTGTCAATGACTATACATAGGCATACAGTAATATGAGGCTAATGAAAAAAAAAGGTTATGGTGAGAGCCCAGGGAAACAAGTTCCCTGAGTCATCAAGACCGGTCGGTCAGAAAAGCTAATCCAAGAGGTTAAAGGCTGGTAATAAGACTGGCAAGATATAGCATGCGAAAAACACACACAGCAAAATAAAGTCACAAATCAGACAAAAATATGTGGATAGACTGGAGACAAAAAGAAAACCCTAAATGAGCAGTCCGTGACCATGATCCAAAAACCATCCACACATTTAAAAACCTTATATAGATGAGCGAATATTGTGGGGGATCCAAAAACATCTAAGTAGTGCAAATCGGTATTTGAGATGTTAAAAACAGCAAGGGAATAAGGGGTCCCGTGGAAAGTAGAATCAAGTAAAGATTAGTAAAAACCTGATCCAGAGTGTCGCCGTGGTTCCAACAGTAAAAGTAACACAGCCAAAATTAAATTTTGTCCTCAGGTTAGCAGTTAAGTGCAAACACGCAATAACGTCTCAGGGTCCTGCTTCAACTCCCACTCTACATGAGGTTTCACCTTGCGGCTTCTTCACAGAGTGAGGCGTCAGCTGGAGACATATTACTATTTAAAGAAACCGGTGTATTGGATTTTGTGCGTTCTCAGCGTTGGGGGTTGTTCAGTCGCAGCAACATCGCATCATTGGGGCCTGGCTAGTATCCAGCTGATCTCTTCAAATCAGGCGAACGATCGTAGAGGTCTTCTCACGCCCACATCATTGGTTTGGCATAAGTTTTCATATCCAAAGCGCAACCGCAGCTACCAGGAATTAACCCACGATCTGCCAGCTGCAGATATTGCTAGGGACACACATAAATACTCAAAAGGAAGTAGGAATTCACAGTAACTTTCCTGGACCGAAACATCAGGCATGTGTGTGCATTTTGAACCCAATCAATCACTTTTATGTGATTATCTCTTGTGCTGTGCCGGTATATTGGATCTCTAGGGATTATATACAACAGGGCCCCGCTTCTCGGCGCTTCGCTTCTCGGCGAACCGCTGCTACGGCGGCACCGAGAAGGGGGCCGCCATGTTGGTTTGAAAATCGCGCATGCGCAGAACTGGCGGGTGCGCCCGGCGCGCATGCGCATACCATAGGTTGCATATGCGCAGAACGGCAAAAATGCCGGTTTGCGCATGCGCAGAAGTGAAAATCACCGGATCCGCTTTCCGGCGATTTTCACTATACGGCGGGCCTCTGGAACGGAACCCGCCGTATACCGGGGCCCTGCTATAACATAAATTAACCTATTCTGGAGGTTAAGAGGATAATAGAACAATGCATTACAGTAGTCATCGCTAGCACTATATGATAAAAAGGAAAATTATAGTTACTGAAGCAATGGGCATTTAAAGAATTGAAAACATTTTTTATTAGTGTGAGCCGACTACACAATGGTATATAATAAGGCATCGTAATTGATTCATTCATGACACCACAACCTTTATTCAAGCCACCGTACTGCACAACGAGACCTCCCCTCTTCTCCAAGCCCCATCTCATCAGGAGTAATACGATATTTGTTAGGCTTCTTTGGGCAATATTGCATTGTTAATATGCTTTTAATATTGTGTAACAAATAAATTGTGGTAAAATAACATATGTTACTAATGAGTTAATTTATCATCACTTTGTAAGATGCATTGATTCTACCACTTGAGGTAGCGGTGTGTCATTGCAACTTAAAGCTGCAGTTCAGTCAATATCCTGCATGTGTGTTTTTTTTAATAAATCAGTTCTGTAGTAAGAAAAAATACTTTTAGCATTTTCTGTTTTTAAAAAAACAACTTTTAAAGACCAATTTTCTTGTATTCTATTTTAACAGCCATTTGCTAAGGCACAGCCCCTTCATGTCCTGTCACAAGCCCTGGCACACCCCTTTGTCAGCCCTGCCCTCCCTCTAGCACATGTCAGTGCAAGATTGCTCATGAATATTCATGAGCTTCCACTGACAGACAAGCAGAATATAAACAGATCCCTTCACTAATTATGTCACCAAATTTCGACCTATCAATACATGGAGAACGAATTGACCTGCATCTATACAGTTCTTTAGGTAATTAGAGATTGCACACATAAAACTATTGAAGTAAAAAAATAAATTAAAAAAAAAAAAAAAAAGACTGAACTGCAGCTTTAATAGTGCTCTCTAATTTGTACAGCTTGGCTGACCCGCATTATACAAAGCCATAGTCATGCAAAATCACATGTGACATTATGTCAATAAGCATGTGTGCAAAATTACAATGTCAATTACTTTTCTGTAAAATATGGGAGAGAATGTGGCTTTTTTTTTTTGTTTACGGCAGAGGCTATTTAAACTTTCTATTATATCAATGTTGTGATTATCCAGAGACTGAACATTTCCCACTGTGCTCTATCAAAGGGGTGCGCAAACTGGGGATGCGTAATTTTTTTATAGGGGGGCACGGGCGGTTGCAGAGGCCCCGCGCTCTTCCCCACGGCATGTAAATTAAATGCAGGGGGATCGCGTGAGGCCCCTGCAGCTTATTACTTACCGAGATTCAGGCAGCTGTTGGCACATTGCCATGGCAACGCAGCATCAAATGACGCCATAGTGTCACTTGACGTCACATCACATGACCCTGCGGCTTCATTTGACGACGGAAACTGAGGTAAGGGGGGGGGGGCGCGAGCACCAGGCAGAGGGGGGGGGGCTTAGCTGCAAAGGTTTGCGCACCCCTGCCCTATCAAATACTTGATTAGTCACCATGCTCCATTATATAAAATTCAGTGAGTGCCTGCTGCTTAATCACTAATATCACATTTGAGGCACTGAACAATATCCCAAAGGAAGCTTGACTTCCTACAGAAGCTCCAACTTCAATACATTGTTTTAAAAGTTGCGAGTACCACAATATACTACTACTCTGCTGTTCAGCATACATACACAACTCTCATCTAGAAACAAGCCATGATGTTCTTATGACGTCAAGAACACTGTAAAGTTTCTCTGAATTCCTCTTCAAATCAAAATATTAGCACAACTGAAAAAATAATAAATGTACAGTATATTGACTTACATAGACAGTTGCTCCATTTTCTTCTTTGACTTCTAATTGACCGCTGTGTCTACCATCTCTGCTTCCCGAAGGAGAATTGGTTAAATGAACTCCAGAAACAACAAGAGTGTCCTGTGATAAAAAAAATAAATTTAAAAAAAAGTCAACATAAAATGAATGCTCATTTAAACGATATTGTTCAGGTCACAAAAATAAGCAGCACTTCAATGCAACATGGAGTCTGAAAAGTACAGCTGTCAAAAATATTTTGCTGGGATTGTGGTCTGTAGTTTATCCCTAGAAAATCCTGCTGAGAGATTAGGAAGGGGCACGTAAACTGGTTTCATATTTCCACTTAACAGGAAGCTGGTGCAAGTGTCTCAAACAATAAATATCAGAACGTGGCTACATAATGATTAGTATAAAAATCGCCTTGCTTGAAATTATGTAGATTACCAAGAATGATCTATTACAGGGGCACGCAAACCTGCCTGCATCTCTCGGTTCTGCATCCCCCCCCCTTTACCTCGTGTGACATCACATGACGCAGTGTTACCATGGACACGAGTGACACCAGCAGAGTCCAGGTATGTTTTAGAGTTGCAGGGGCCTCACGTGATCCCCCGGCATTGAATTTAAATGCCTCGGGGAAGAGCGACGGGCCTCTGCAACTGCCCGCACCCACCCAGGACAAATCCAGCGCCCTCCCTGGGGGGCGCACCCCCCCCCCCTCTTTGCGCACTGCTGATCTATTCTACGGAATTTACAAAATAAAAAAACAATCAAATACTGCATCGACTCTTCTCTGTCTTTGACTCCTACTCAGACCACCCTCTGCTGCCTGTTTTTCTTCCTCCATCTTACCTGAGGACGTTGCTGACTATTTCAAGGAAAAGGTGAAATTCATACGTCAGGACATCCCCTCTTTATCCTCCTCCCATGCTACATCACTTCCTAACGCTCTTTCTGCCTTCAACTCTTTTTCCCGCTGTCACAGAGGATGTATCGTTGCTGATCGCCTCTTCTTCCTCTACCACTTGCCCTCTTGACCCCATTCCCTCCCATCTCCTAAAACCTCTTGCGCCTACTATTATCCATATGCTCACACACATTGTTCACTCCTCCCTCTACTCTGGTACCTTTCCCTCCTCCTTCAAACATGCAACAGTTATACCTTTACTTAAAAACAGCAATCTTGACCCAACCTGTTTTCTAACTATCGACCTGTCTCCCTCCTGCCTTTTGCCGCTAAACTCCTTGAACGTCTTGTATTCTATCGCTTGCTCTATTTTCTCACCACGTACTCTCTCTTAGACCCTCTACAATCTGGCTTCGGCACTGCTCACTCCACTGAAACAGCCTTCACTAAAATAATGAATGACCTCCATGCTGACAAAGACAAAGGTAATTATACTCTGCTCAAATTACTCGACCTCTCTGCAGCATTTGATAATGTAGACCACTCCCTTCTACTTCACATCCTCCATACTCTTGGTATTCGTAATAAAGCTCTATCCTGGATGTCCTCTTACCTCTTCCATCGTACTTTCGGTGTCTCTTTTGCCAACACCACCTCTTCTATCGATCTCACTGTGGAGGTACCCTAGGGCTCTGTACTAGGATCTCTTCTCTTTTCTCTTTACATACTCTCTAGGTGACCTAATCACATCGCTTGGGTCCAAATATCATCTCTATGCTGATGACACACAAATTTACTTTTCAATCCCTGACCTTACACCTGTTGTACAGACCAAAGTTTCTGAATGTCTCTCCTCTATATCATCCTGGATGGCCCTCCGCTGATTTAAACGCAAGTAAAAAAAAAGCTCCTCATATTTCCTCCCAAACCTGGCCCTACTAACTCCTTCTACATCACTGTTGGAAGCACCATCATTCACCCAGTAGCACAAGAACGCTGCCTAGGGGTCACACATGACTCCTCTCTCACATGCTCCTCTCACATACATTCAAAGGGTAGCTAAAACCTGTCGTTTTTTCCTCTGCAATATTACAAAGATACGCCCTTTCCTCTGTTCCTCTGTTGCGACTGCTAAAACTCTGACACAGGCCTTCATTCTCTCCCTTCTCGACTACTGTAACCTCCTGCTGTCCGGCCTTCCTGCCTCTCACCTGTCTCCCCTACAATCTATCCTAAACGCTGCTGCCAGAATCACTTTACTCTTTCCTAAATCTGTCTCCGCGTCTACCCTGTTGAAATCCCTCTTCTTGCTTCCTATCAAATCCTGTATCACACAATCCTGAATTCTCCTCACTTTTAAAAGCTTTACACTCCTCTGCCCCTCCTTACATCTCAGTCCTAATTTTTCGCTACACACCATCCCGATTCTTACATTCTGCTCAAGGATGTCTTCTCTCTACCCCTTTTGTGTCTAAAGTTCTCTCCTGTCTTAAACCTTTCTCACAGACTGCCCTACACCTCTGGAATGCCCTTCTCCTCAATATCCGACTAGCACCCTCTCTATCCATTTTTAAGAGCCAAATTAAAACACACCACCTTAACGAAGAATAGGAGCAGCTCCATGACTCATACTTTACACCTCATACATAAACATTGGCCCCTTGTAGAAACACACACCAGAACATATTCCTGCTGTCTCTGTACGTTCTTCCTACTTACCAATTAGATTGTTAGATCTGATATAATCTCAACGTGTTTCACACATTACATGATATCGTCATAGGGAAAATTACTGCATATATACCATAGGTTATGAACCCTTAAGTAAACATAGCAAAATAATAGGAGACTAATTCCTCCGTGAGATAGATAGATATTTCCAATAAAGAATATCACTTGTGAGTACATTCACGTCTTAGACAGGTCTGCAACCATGTCTTTCAACCATTATCTGTTGTTTTTTCCTCTCATTATCACCTAGCACACTTTGCTTCCACTGCAGCAAGGGATTCTCAGAAATCCTATGCAAATGAGCAAACAATGTGTCACCTTTTGCCTGAAATCTATTTACATGGAACCCTTATAAGCAAATGCGCTGCTATTCAAACAGCATGGGATTAGATGCAACGCCTGCAGACCTGTTTTAAAAAAAGTGTTCTCAAAAAGTATAATTAATCTTTGCTTGTTTTTGTATTTTAAGTAGTCTCTTGGCATAAGAAATACATTTTACAAACACATACTAAAAAGATGTCTCTTCAATGTAATAATTGAACTTTAAAAAGTGTTAACAACGCAATATACAATAAGAATTTTAAGCACATTTAAGGCGGCTTTCCTTTTCTCTCAACACTCACATTTTTCACCAACTGTTTTTGAGATGCAAGTTTCTGAAAATGGATGTTCACCAACCATGGGTGATAGAGTAGTGTGTGTGTATGTTTGTACATATATTTGTATAGAATATATACACATACATGCTCAAACACACACTTCTTTCAAATCTTTATAACACTGTCAGAAAGGTGGCAATGGGTTTTCAAAAGACATAGCAACAGTTGTGTTGGTAGACCAAATTAAGATCTACAATTAAACTCAATGAATCCAGAATATTTCATTTATAAAAACCAAAAGGGTTATTTTTGTGTCCACCAGAAAAAGAAGGGGTAAATAACACAATCTGATTTTTACGAAATGGGGGATAAAAAAAAAAGATTTTCCTGCAATATTACATGTGAATATGCTCACAGGTGATATTCTTTATTGGCTATATGCCAACAGTGTAGGTTTTTTTGTCGCCTTTTTCACCCACCATAAATTAAAGTGTGTGTGTGTATGTAGACCCATTCCATCATCTAAAGGCTCTTATAAATGTAGCCGCTGAAAAATTAGCAAGTTAATGAGTTATATAAATAATGACATACAATACAATTAACATACCAAAATGTTTCTGCCCACAATCACAAAAAAGACACTGCAGTGCCGACGAGTAATCTAAAACAAATCTGGGGCAATCACCAATAAGACTCAGGTACATGCTGCAACATTTCAGTGACATATCTGCAGACAGACTAATGGCCCATCGGATTAACAGCGGGGGTCCCATGCAGTCCCATTCAAACTGAATGGCACTGCCAGGGACCCCTGCGGTGTTAATCCGATGGGCCATTAGTCTCTGCAGAAATGTCACTGAAATGTTGCAGCATGTACCCAGCATGTACCTGGATCTTGTTGGTGATAGCCCCAGATTTTCCAAGGCAAGTTTTAGAATACTCGTCGGCTCACCTGTACAGGATCCATCATTTCATTAACTGTATGAACTCATTTGTGGTTTACTTACTTACCTGTGGGTGCGTCAAACAGTATGTTGGCAGCACCACCAGAAGTCTGAAAAATTGAGAATCATGGAACATGTGAGGCTCATTAATAAAAAGGAAATGAACCACCCTGTGCCGAAACACTTCACAAACTGTGAGAAGCAAGATGTGAAGAATCTCACATTTACTGGGATAGAGTTCATTTCCCCCCCTTGCTAGGGATGGTGATCGAACTAAGAGACTGGATCAGAGGGAAGCATATTGGCTCTTTACGTTGTGTAAACGTAAAACGTTGTGTACCCAGGTCCCGGCTAGTCTTAACACAGACTGGGACCTGGGTCATTTCCTTTGATCCTCTGGTTTCTCCTCTGATCCAGTCCTCTATTGAGCCTCCATTCCTATACTATTAGTATATCGTTTTATATGTTAAGACACACTATTTTCTATAGTTACAATATTCTCTCTTTCAATACTCCTGATGATCAGTTTTATTACTAACCGTCATGTTCCATTTTTGTTTCGTAGTTAAAAGTAATATATTAATTTAACTAATATGGGTAGTTTAAATTTATTATCCAGTAGTTTTAATCTACTACTGTATGTTTATTCCCCATTTATTATTCTCCCTTTTTCTGGTATATCTTTAATATTATTCCAATCCCCTGTATTCTATGCTTTTTTCTGTAATTTTGAGTCACCTTATTATTATATAGTGTGGCAGGACGGCCTCAAGGCAGGGTCAGTAAGACACTAGACGCTGTTTTCAATTTTAACTTTAGTGGTTTATTTGCCACCAAACAGCAACCAAACATTGGGGCTACTGCCCCTTTTAAGGCAAAACACAAAAATAATGAAATAATATCCTATCCCTGTCACGGAAACTAACTGACCTTTATGGCGGCCCTTACTAACGGGGCCGCCAGCTAAGCTGGTTGTCAGCCCAAAAACATGCCCTGTTATATGGAACAAAGTAACAGTCTCTGCACAGAACAAATAAAGGGGTTTTCTTTTATCTGTCAGTCCTTGTCTTTATCCTGGGTGTGGTTCTCAGCTTGACCCCGCAGACCTGCTTCTTTCAGTCCTAGGGTCCGATACAGTCAGGCTCTCCCCGGCAAGGAGACCTTTCACTTCCCCTCTCTCTGTGGAGTAACGCAGTCTCTCTCTGTATAGCAGCTTCCTGTGTCTTTTAAAACCACTTCCTTGTTTCTCTGTGGAGCCCAGCCCCTGATTAATCAGTTTTCAGCTGCTTCTCTTTCTCTGTGAGGAGACTAACACTCTGTGGACTGGCTGTAGCGTGTCTCAATTCACTGTTCCAGCCTACTGAGTCAGTGACTGTCACAATAGCTAATAATATGAATGATATATAGGCCATCATTTGTGTTTATATTCTCTTGATTGTGATCGTATTTCTTTATACAAAGATATATATCTTCTATATTAATTTTATAAATAACACTTATGTTCTGCTGATATCTAATTTTCAATGCTATAGAGGTATTCTGACATACTGTGGTCCCATTTCAGGTCTGGTTTAATATTTATTCTGATTATTTTTTGTTTTTTAGTTACTTATGTTTTCCTTGTCTCCTTGTTGGTGCTTTATGTCGGGTCCATGGTCAAAAAGACAGCGCTGACCCGCACTGAGGCAGAATACTTACCCCCATCATCCCTACTGAGGGCGGCTTTAGATGGCGCTTCCGCACGCTTCCGCTGGCATGTGGAGGCTTGTGGAATTGCAGCCGACAGCAAAATTACATTTTTCCCGCTGAGGGAAGCGGAGGACCAGCAAAAGCCAATGGCAGTCCGTGATGTCGATGTCGTGACGTGGCGTGCTAGCCCCGCCTCCCAAGCGCGCTCGCTGCCTTGCCTGCCAGGCCACAAAAAAGCTCTGCCTTGAGCAGGCGGCCCTGAACAGCAGCGCGGCTGGAGGCACCATGCCCGAGCCCTTACAAATAAATGATAATACGAACTTCCGCAAAAGCAATCATAACCAATTAAAATTATTTATATATACATCTAGCTGTTAAATTAAACTTATCATATTACTAAGTTCTCACAATTTTATAAGTAAATTATTAATTTCACATTTAAAATTAAAAAAAAGTATCCAAATGTATCAGATTAGGCCTTTTACAAATATTCCCCTAGCTAATTTAATTTTCTGTTTGTTCAAATGTGCTTTAAAGCCCTAGTTTGAAGATCAACACTTTGTCTGAAGGATTTTAAAAGAGCTATGAAGCTAAACATAAGCTGACAGCTATGTAGCCATGCATTATTGGAGAAGTTTAAAAAGATTCCATTAAATTGAAACCATGACAAAGGCAATTTTTTAGCATTAGCTTGAAACGTGGAATTTGAAGTTGACTTTTCTGCAACAAGATATAATGCATGAAGAATAAATGCCAAATTATTAACAACTGAAAATTAAATTGATTTCCCATCAAACTTGACTTGTTCATATCTTTAATCTCCTTGTCAAGACACGGTGTCATGCACGAAAAAAGTAATGGTCAATTTAAAAAAAAATGAAATCAGTATTTCAGCTAGAGAAATCAGTCAACTAAATGTTAACTTTACACCCCTTCTGAAAGCTTCAAGTGTCTGTTTTGCTGATTTTGATCAGTTTAATGACTAAGCCATGTTATCCTAGCACCAATTCTTCACAGATCTATGTAACATTTATTTTTGCAACCCTGTTATTTCCCTGGCTTAGCAACAATTGACCTAGAAAACCATCACTGCAACTCATTTTGTTTGTCAAGCAGCAATAGTACTTTCACAACAAAGCTGCACAGCCACATAGCAACGCATACTTGAAAAACATTCAAATAGAAGCACTCAGTCATGTAACATGCACTCACATTTTAACACAATTTATATTAAAACAATAAATACAAATTAGAAGCTTTCCACAGTCCATATTTACTAAACAGTCTACTACCATAAGGTACTGGAAGACACTGTCTATACATTGACTTTTAATAGACTGTAATGGGTCTGCTGGTGCCTTATGGCAGAAAACTGATCAGTAAATATGTCTCGGAATGCCCAAGTGAAAAACATAATTACCTATTCAAAATGATAACACGTAACGGGTTTGTAAGGGGCTCAGACATCATTGAGTTAAACATGGGAAAGATATTCCAGAACTTTTGTGGAAACACAACGGAACTGTGGTCATTCCTCAACTTGGAGTGTATTCCAATCCCTCCCGTGGACATCATCGTGCAGCGAGATAGACACAACTACAAGACAATGTGCTGGATGATTTACATAGATCTACAGATAAGTGGTTACCTTTTATACACACTGAATTCTTCTACTGAATTTCACACTTGTTTCTTATTTATTTTTATTCCGTTTCTGTGCATCTTTGTGCTGTTTTTACACAAATTCTGATATGCAAAGGTTCATATCCATTAATATGGGACTTTGATATTTTGTACTATGTGTTCAGTTACAGTACAATTCATTAAACATGGATCACACCATGGGAGTTTGCGCTTCTTTCTCTCTGTTTTTTTTTTATATTCCTTGGACCTGGTTGGGGTCCTTTCAAGCTGCTCTGATATCCTTTTTGAAGAATATTTTCCCTTTTCCATAAGTACTTTGTTTCTCTCTGTGGACTATATATTTTTATTATTTTTGTTTTATATTTTAATAATTTTACTTTTCACTGATTACTAGTGAAACAAATGTGTGACGAATGAATTATTAGGTCACTTTCACCTTTTATTACTTCACTTCACCTTATCACAATAGGAGTTAGAAAAATCTGTGCTCTTTTTGGATCATATTTGCTATTAAGTCTACTTTAGGAAGACCCCATTTCCAGACAATATTCTGAAAAATGATGATTCCATTCCATTCTACCTGCATAATATTATGCTGCAGTTACAGATGTAGCAAACAGCATTGCAACCACTGTATGCAGCACACCAGCGGGACTTACACAATGTATCAGTACAGAAGAGACCATTGTTTTGAATTACTCACGCATGGGAAAGATGAAAATAGAAGTTATAGGAGCTGTACTTAATCTAGAAAATAACACGGGTGTGAAACTTGAATGGAGGCAGACATACAGTATGGCCATCCTTCTGAGCTCTCTCGCTTCTGCTGATAATCTTTACATTTTCTTTGTGGGCAAGATTATTATTATTTTTTTTAAGTCGCTTAACTCTGTATTGATGATGAAAACGAGATATTGAAGTGTCTGTGTTGGACATGGTTGTTTTTTTCCGGACAATTTATTATTTAGCCGTGTTAAAACAGAATTTGATTCTTACTCTATAAATGTTTCAACTACATTTCTACTGATTGTGCTCTGAGTAAATTGTTCAAATAGGGAATCAAATGTATTCCCTCTTTCCTTAAAGCTGTAAAGACTATTGGGGCATATGCTTGACTGAAAGGGAAATCATTTCCCTGTTCTGCAAAGCGAAATATAAATGTATGCATCCTTTAAATCTAGAGAAACCATGAAATGTGTTAAAAAAACACACATTAATTACAATCTTGACTGTTTCCATCTTGAAGCACCTGTAGGCTAATAATTTGGTAGGCAAAAAGATGTTTCCCACTGGAACAGTGCTTCAAAGAAAACTTGACAGTTCAGAAGACCAGGTGCACTAAAAAGGTTACATTTTATTAGAACAAGAGGACAACACATAAAACAGAGACCTCCCCGGGTGGTCCAGGTGGGTGTCCGCAGGCCCCACAGTGCACCCCGGGGGGTACACACGGTGTCTGCAGGCCCTCGGGTGGTCCTGCTAGGCTCCTTGGGCCCCCAGCTGGTGGTCCCCATGGATGTCTGGGGGCCCTCGGGTAGTCCCCGCGGGTCCCCACAGCTGTGGGGCTGCTGGCTCTCCCCCACTGGTGTCCATGGGTCCTCTGGTGGTCCCGGTGGTCGACGGGTGGTCCCTGTGGGTCCCCGCTAGCCTGTGGTACCATTCCGGAATTAAAAAAAATAAACATGGCCTACATTTCAATAAATACACCCCTCCCCCTCCAAACACATACAGTACAGTAATGGGCAAAATAACTATTATCCAGATATGGATAATATATTTGCCCATTATTAAAAACAACATTAGCCAGCCAGCATAAATAAAGTAAATAAAAACAGTTCTACTTACCCCTGGCACTATGAAGGGAGTCCTCGTCAGCATACTGCAGGTCCCCATGTCCTCTATTGCCAGAAAGAGTACATAGCAAAATACAATCTAATGGCCCCTTGCCCCTTAGTCACATTAGCGGTTAATAACCGCTATAGTAATTAAGGGGTTAATCCACCCGGGAGGCCTAACCACCCACCCCGGACCCACTACACCCACCCTTTACCCATTGATTGTTATAGTAAAACATCATACCCATAAAATATGGGCATGATAAGCTACTATCGCAGTCAATGGTCACCAATACAAAAGCCTGACTATCCAAAATACTAAATAATAAAACCTACAGTATACAAAAAGCACCTAAACCCCCAAACTGTAAAATTAAAAGCAATAGGCAATCAATTATCTAAATAAAACCACTAGCCAACCAATCAATTAAAGAAATCCTACCACTGGACAATCAATTAAATAAAATCACACCACTGGACAATCAATTAAAGAATTCACAACACTAGCCAAACAATACATTTCATATATAAAAGCAGTAACCAACACATCAATTAATTAATACAACCACTAGGCAACACAAATTAAAACCAGTAGCCAACAAAAAGCATTAAATAAAAACGCTAAACAAACTGCAAAAAAAAAAAAATACATCAAAACAAGCCATTACAATTAAACACAATTTAATCAAAATAATAAACATATATTTTCTATGTAACAGTCAATAGAAGAAATGCATATGCCAAAAAATGCATTGGCTATTACTGTATTCATCTGTACCCTAAACAGGTACAGACTAATACATTAGCAGTCCATGGGCACTGAAAAACATAAAACTAGAAAAATCCAATCCAAAAACCTGTAAAAATAAAAGTACATACATTCAATATTGATCTTACCTTTAGAAGCGTTGGCCCTCCGAATCCTGGGGAATCAGCAAACTCTCCTCTGATGACATCACGAAAAACAATCCAACGCCATCCACGGTAAAGATCCGGACCAGGTAACAAAATTCTTCTCTCTTTCATCTGGTATCGCCTTCTTTCTTCATCTGTGACCATTTCTTTCTTTTCTTTATCTTCTTTCTTTATCTTCATCTGTCAGTCCAACCCCATGTTAAATCCACGATATTTTTCACATGGTCTGAAACTTGTCCTGCATTTGTTGAAGCAAATTCTGACCCACCACGGTCAGAACCTGCACGTTCTTTGGGTCCGACTCTGGCAACCCGGTTCTCTTTCTACAGCTCCTTCTTGAGCTCAAATGAGCCGTCACGGCCTTAAAAATGGCCTGTGATGTCACATTTGATTGGCAAATAGTTCTCACGCCTGTGAGAATCATGTGCTTTTTTTTTTTTTTTTTGGATGTGACGTCATGTAAAGGAAGTGAAGACAGACAATCAGAACGGCTGTGTTTCATTTCCCTTTAACATTACGTCATTAAATCTAAAATGGCTGTCCTCACGTGGTACTTCATCCAATCAGACTGTGGGAACTAAATACCCAATCTGATTGGTTGTAGTAGACCATGTGACTCCCTTTGGATGACATCTCATCTTTTCCCACAAATTACTCGGTCACATGGTCAGCGGGGACCCGAGAACCCCCGGACTTTCCAATGCTCTTCAAAACAGAAATTTACATTTAGTAAGAGCTGAAAATGTATAAAAAGATCCATTAGGGCAGTTGAAATGCTCAAAGAAAGCCATGGAAACTTTGAAAAGAAAGTTGATCCTACCATAAATTGACGCTTTTAAATGTATGGACTTTGTTGAGAATAAAAAATATGTAAATCTTCCTTGTCAAAAACTATTGGAAGCATTTATCAGTAATATGAAAGCCAGGCTGATGGTCAGTGATCACTTAAAATCAGGATATAAAAAGCACAAAATAGTGATAGTACAATTCATGAAATAGTAAACACACTAGAGCCAGATTGTTGGCATATTGATTAAGTTGTTGTCCCTTGGAAAGCCGTTGAAGAAAAACTGTGTGAATTCAACAAACTCTTTCATCATGAAATCAACATCAATGATTTCCGCGACTATGTGGAAAATGTTCTTTAAAAAAAAACCCTGAGATTCCAAGTACTGTACAAATGGCAAAAAATATTATCAATACCGTTGCTGTTAGTTCTGCAGAGGCAGAAAGAGTGTTTTCTACAATGAATAATATATATTCAGGTACAAGAAGCCGCCTCGCAGTTCAGAATGTCGCAAATTTGATAACAATTAATATGATTGGCCTCCCATTGGACTCCTGGTACCCAACTCCTTAAGTTCAAACGTGGCTGAGAATTAACCACACAGCCGATGACAACAGGGTGAAACATTGTCGAAAGAAACAGTATACAGGCATACCCCGGTTTAAGGACACTCACTTTAAGTACACTCGCGAGTAAGTACATATCACTCAATAGGTAAACGCCAGCTAACGCATGCGCCTGTCAGCATGTCCTGAACAGCAATACCGGCTCCCTACCTGTACCGAAGCTGTGTGCAAGCGGGGAGACTATAGAGACTGTTTCAAATGAGTTATTTACATCAGTTATGCACGTATATGACGATTGCAGTACAGTACATGCATTAATAAGTGGGAAAAAGGTAGTGCTTCACTTTAAGTACATTTTCGCCTTACATAAATGCTGCGGTCCCATTGCGTACGTTAATGCGGGGTATGCCTGTAATGATAATCAAGTAGCGATATGGAAATATTTTAAGGAAGGCAAATAAATAATTTAATTACATTTCAATCAAATATTGTTGTTTTCATTTTTCACTATAAAAGGGCAGTACAGTCTCTATCTCTCTCTGCCAACCCTCTCCCCCCCCCCCCCCCCTCTCCCTCTCTCTCTCTCTTTCTCTCTAGATCTCATTGATCTGTGGTAAGATATGTCGGGAAAGTCTGTCGTTAGTTGATGAGACGTGTTCTTGAGCACATTGGCATAATTAGAAATAGAAATTGATACCGCTGTCTCAAGACACACCGTTGATTCAGCATGGAGGGGACTCAAGAGTCCTCCAATTTATTTACATCAACACAGTCCGCCAAAACAGATGCAGGAGACTGAAATAGAGAACTCCTCAAATAAGAATCAAAATGGATCCACAAGCTAAAAACATTAAGTCCCAATGGTCTAAATGAGAGTTTCGTGTTTTCACCCTTCATTTAGCCTCCTTTAGCTTATCCAGTTAGCATATAACATAGTTCATTTATTTATCGCAAGATATTCAAGCTCCACTACCCTCAACTCCATCAGTATCAATTCATACACATTCTTTTCAGACCAGAACTATAGGAGGCCAACCTGTGTGCATCATGTACCAGATACTGCACTAGGTCTCTCTACCTTAAGCAACCTTTGAGATCTCCTCCCACTTATCCTTATGTCTCCATTACAACTTAAGATCAGTTCATCGATTTTATAAATTTTTGAACAAATATTCTAGTAACCAAAGGGGGGCGCTAGTTCACATAAAACAGAGACAACATGCTGTCATGGTAACGAAACACTTTAAAAAGTGTACCTTGCGTCCCCATTGAGCCCACCCAGACGAAGTGTGTTGTCACACGTGAAATGTATGTCAGTACTCGCTATTGACATCAAACATCAGCGACCAGCTCCAGAGGAAGGTAACAGCAGGAGTCTGAGACAGATGGCCGCATACTAATACAAACAACATCTCCAATCCTATGCAGTTTTCTGGCTAACAATGCATGTTCCGTGAGAAGTAGAGAGTGTTCTTCAATATAGTGCACCACAAGTGATCGTCTCTTACCCACTTTTCTCCTCAAAATATATTCCTCCCTCTCTCAAACACTCTTACCATCTAGAGTACGGCTTATGAGACAGTATAGCTAAGGGGTGAGCAAACTATTCGCGCTGCACCCCCCTGCCTACTCCCCCCAGTGCTCACGCCGCCCCTATGTTCCTTTCCTGCGTGCTGGGGTCATGTGACGTCACGCCATGACCTCACAGCGTAATTGGACGCCACGTGGCAACACGTCACCGAAGACCCGGCTGGCAGCAGGTAAATTACAGAGACCTCACGTCTCACCCGGCATTTAATTTAAATGCCGTGGGGGAAGAGCGCAAGGCCCATGTAATCGCCTGCGCCCCCCAGTAAAATATAATGCCCCCCAGTTTGCGCACTGCTGGTCTAGCCTACAAGCCGCTTACTATTTAGCTTATCTGTATCACTCACCATACAAATACTAGAGTACCATTGCTTTTGGCCAGAGCACCTCTAGCAACAGGTCTGCCACTTTGTACGATTTACCAATAATTTTGGCTGCAGACAGATTGCTACACTGCTCCCCCACGGCTGGCCCTGACCCCTCCCTGCTTTTAAATGTTATCTTCAGTTTGATTTGCAACAATCGCTTTTCTTTATAAAATGATCTTGAGCTATATTGCCTCTATAGTTACTGAGAACTAGACCAGGGGGGTGCAAACTTTTTTCCGTGCACCCCCCTGCCGGCGGTCCCCTCACCTCCTCGCCCTCCCCCCCCCCCACGTCATGACGTCACGTTGCCATAGTAACGTGTGTGAGAAGCCGCTGGAGCCAAGGTAAGTTATGTTTACAGAGGCCCTGCAGCTCCCCTGGCACCTCTGTAAACCCCGCCCCCACCCCCACACTCAGTCTCGCGCCTCCCAGCTTGCACCCGCTGGACTAGACTATCATGCCTATGCAAGGCTCACCTTAAGGTATATATTCATTATATAAATGACTTCTAGTTATCCCTCTTACTAACATTGAGGATCAGATCATTAGTGTCCGCATAGAACTCACCATTATGTGATTTGTAGATTACAAATGGTTATTGGATTGTACAGTATGTTCATTTGCTATGTGTTCTTGTATGTTTTTTATATTTATTTTAGATTATAATTGTATTAAAAATAAACTTTTAATAGTAGTCCCTTTTTTTTTTTTTTCCTCCATTTTTAATGTGCAATCTTGTGGGGTTTTCTTGTTCTTTATGTATATACAGTATACAGGCATACTTGGTTATAAGTAGAATATTTTTTACTTATTGTAAACACATAATTAATGGTCTTATCGCTGAGCTTTAGGGTATAATATCATTATTCATTCATACAGTACACTTAGCCATTACCACCTATAATACTTTACTTCGGCTGAGTGAGACTCCGTAAGTACCCATTGTGCTGCGGCACTTTCTTTTTGCTTAGCTATGAATATAGGATAATTTTCTCACATACAGTAATTACAATTTAAAGGTTAAAATCGATAGATATGTTTTTGTTTCTCACTCATCTACTATGATCCAGACTTCTATTTAGGAATCTAAAACTCTAGGGGTCTCACTTAAATATAGGATTTTTTTGTAGTAGCTCAGTGTTGCCATTTACATTAATAGCATTATTGATGCACTACAGGGACTTGGTAAATAATGTAATGAGTTCACTGGCAAGAAATTAAGTGGATAGGTACACCAGATAGAATTATAGATGCTACTGTACATCAGTAGCCCAGTTGGGGAATAATAACCAGGTAGTGTATTCTATATTTTATACGGGATGGAAGATTTGTGTTGTGTCCTCAAATGAGAAAAACTTGTTTTTTTAGCGGCTACATAAAAAATAAACCTTTTGAACCAAGTCCAGAAAGATATTTTCTGTGGGTACAATGTAATTCTACATTTTATCTGGCATTTATTTTTCTCCTTTAGCTAATGATGGACGCATAAACAAAAAAAAAGTCTCATCATAAAATAGGTGTCAAGATCATAACATGTCAAATGTAAAAAAAATAATCATATTTCTGTTATTTTTAAAGAAGTTTATAACGTATATTTAAATTGAAGGAGTAGTTCAGCTGAATGTTACTGCCTTTGATGAGTGAACCGTTTGATGCTGGAACTCACTCTCCCTGTGCCTCAGAGCTTACAACCAATTTGAATACTTATGGGACAGAGATTTATTATGCCTGAAAAAGTGCTGCCCTTTAGGCAAACTATCATTTAATGCTACATATAAATTAGCATTTCATACTTAATTACCAAAAACTGTACAACGCATATGGAATCAATTCATAATATATTTCTGAAATACAGTGAGATCACAAAATGCCTAGCTTTTCTAACTGCATATATCTATATCTATAGAAAAGCAAAGCATGACACTGGTAATACACTAGTATAAACAAATCACTTGTAATATTAATAACTCAGGACTATAGTTATGAAGCTCCAAAGTGGCCACATCAAAACTTAATGGCCCTAAGAAGCCAAGGCCAATTTATGCCTGTATGGTCGCTATGGTATACAAGAAAAAGAATATACTGTACTAGTGTCAATTTGTTAACAATTCAAACTATTTAAAAGTAAGTTACATTCAACTTGTATAATAAAAGATTTGATGTCACAGTTTACAAAGATTTTTGAGGGGTGACACCTTTTGTGCAATTTGTACATTATGGGACATAGGTTTATATTGCATTCAATTGACTTGAATTGGGGTTAAACGCAAGAACAGGTGTGATAACCTGTAAAGCACTTGATGCATGTGCCCCTATGTATTATGGATCTTTAAATTAGATATGTTGTTCCCAATACTCAATAAGGAATAGGATTACTCATGTTTCTGCAGCATGTTTTAATTTTTTGTTTATAGCACCAGAACATGTCCCAGTAAATTTTGATCTTCACACCTACATATTACGTTATCCAATTGGTTCCGATTCAACTCTGCACTTGTGTGCCTTTGGCTTCCTTATCATACAGCATCCATATGTTAGATTTTTGTACTGTACTGCCCAATTGTCTTTGCATGTAGAAAGGTCAGCGACCAGAGATAACTCAGAAATATTGATTGTTTTGTGATACATTATACAAGAGCTATTACCAAATTATAACAATATAGTGTGTGCCCTCCACAACATTTTCAAACCAAAATGAAGGATCCTACTGTGTAAAGAAAAAATAATCTAATAGCCACCTCATGGGCCTGGAACAAATGATTGTTTTATAGTAGTAATAGTACTGTAATAATTAAAAAAAACTTTATTTATTGGAATTTATGGGTAATATTGTTCTATGTATGATTGAGATCTGTTGTTTTAGATCTGAATTCATTGTTTTAATTAATGTGATCTTGCTTTTATGTGGTGATCATGTAGTGCAATGTATGGTATAGTTACCCACACTTATGGAGAGTGTGAAAATAAAATTTGTATATATTTTGTACAATTAACTTATCTTGCGGATTTTCCTATTGGGAAATCATTAAATACAGTTTGAGAATAGTGTTTGAAATTATACATTGCAGTACAATGATTGATGAATTTATATAGTGTCAAATTGCTTGAATTTTATTGCTAGTGTTAGTATTAATGTTATGATATCCTTCTTGTTCCCATATTATTGTCCATAAGGATTTTCAATTATATATCTACTTTATGTTCATTCCTTAAGTGCACTAGTCCAAATCAGCCTTTAGAAAACTAGTCCTCAATGTGATTAGCATCTATGACATGTATTAGCCCCATTAGTGCCATTCAGGTTTATTCAATCACCCGATCACGGGTTGCCTGGCAACGGACTGGTTATAAAAGGGCAGGACTTGATTCCATTCAGCATCAGCCCTTTGAGAAAGTTACCGGTCAGGTGACGAAACGCGTCAGGGTACTGAGAGCGCGATTACGTCATCACGACGACGCCGCGCACGCGCAGAAGCCTACACCAAGCGCGGGAATACAATCGGTGGCCATTGGAAGTGTGAGCTGGAGTTTGGACTATACACAGACAGCGAACGGAGCCTTATACATCTGGTTCCTGGTGATCGTGTCTGGCAGCCCTGAGGGAGTCCACGGAGACGTGTTCCAGTATCCAGAACCGGATGGTGGTGATATATTCACAAACTGCCTTTTAACTATTTGCATCCTGTGAGTGCGATTCCTAACCCCCCCCCATCCCCCACCCCCTTCCAATAAATTTTATGCAATATTATGCTATGGGGCGTGCGCTCTCTCTCTTTTTCTGTCTATATATATATATATATATATATATATATATATATATATATATATATGAAGAATGGGATCTTCTGTTTTAAACAGTACAGGAAAATGTAAAGACATACATTTTGCAAAACATATTACTGCAAAGATTATTCCTTATCCCACACCCTCCATTACAAATTGTTGGAAGGGCTGCAAAACTTCTACTAGCAACAGTTATAAATAAAGCAATCCAATGCTTCATTAATTCACTAATGAGTTGTTTCATTGAACATTTGTCAATATTTGGACTAAAACCTTCTGTTAATCTTGAAAGATGGTTCTACAAACAAACACTATTTATAAATCTTAAGCAGACAATTAGAAAACTCTTGATTGGGTTGTAAACCTGGACAGCAGTGTACCAAATGCCAATAAATCCAGACAAAGTGGTGATTGAAGAAATTTAGAGAAAGATTAAAAAGGAGTAACATGTCTCAATGCTATACATAGCTGCAAGAATAAGAATGCTGGACCATACCTAGTTTTGAAATAAGTAACATGTTCATGTCAGATAAAACACTTATAAAAGGAGTGACAATGCTGCTATTCCACATCAAGTGAAAACCAGGGGAGTTTACAGGGAGCAGTCCCACTTACAAGACAATGGAAAATTACCATTGTAATTTGTCATCTTTAAAATGTAATCATCCTTAAAGCAAAAATGTCACCTTTAAAGCCTTGTGAAAAATTGAAATGTTTTTCTGACATGAACAGTGTAATTCTATCTTGTCAATCACTTATTGCATACAGCCTTAGCAGTATGAGTAATGATAGCATAAAAATTACCTTCCAGAAGAACAAAAGTAAGGGGGGTAACCTTTACGGTGTAAAACAAAACACTGTCACAAAACGGTTCTAATAAATATCCAAAATGTAATTAAGGAGAAATGAAAAATATTAGGAAATTATTATTAAATGCTTATACAGTACCTTGGAAAATAGATGGAAATTAGTTTTCTATGAAAGTGTAGTAGATTCTTTCTGGTGCTGATAAATACTAACAAGTATTGACCAGATTTTTTGGAGAGGTCTAGGCAAAATAAGGAGTAGTATTGTTTTATACATTGTCAGTTGAAAGATTAATGTTCTTATTGAATGTACTGTGAAGCTGCTTCCCTGTGCTTGATAAAATATTAGGCCCATTCATTTGCATGAAGCTAAACTGACAAGAGTCCCAAGTACAGCTATGGTTAATATTTGGCACTAATTATGATGTAATTCCTGAAGAAAATTAGATACGTATGACTTTACACAGTATATCAACAGGGTTAGCACTAAAAGTGCATGAATATTGCAACAGCAAGCAAACAACTTTGTTCTATATAAACAGCGATAACTTTAAAAGGATCAGAGGGAAATAAATGAGGTTAGTCTCAATAATGTCTCTGTGTCTGTATATGAAGAGTTCCAATACAAGTGAGCTTGGGGGTATTCAGTGTCTTATTTAAGCCCAGAGTTTCTTAATACCTCAGTGTGACATTCTCAGGAAAAAGTGGGCAATGGAACCTTCACACTGCAAACACTTGCCTTAAAATATACTGTGTCTTTAATTTTGGCACTGCAGCACCCCAGCTATAGCCGAGTCGTCCTCCAACCACACAGTTCTCAGTCACAAACCACCGTTTGGTGCTCCGTGCAGCTTCCAAGGCTGATCTTGGTATAGTATACCTTGAGGTTTCTCCGTGTCTCACTGGTTCCTCTTCGTTGCGTCTCCCCTTGGTTCTCCTGACAGCAACTCTGCTCCCCTCCGTATGTGGCAGCTCACCATGTCCAACCGCGTCTTCCTTCCTCACCGGTTGAGACTACGTCAGCTGTCCAGATACCGCCAACTCCGCTGCCAGCTGCCCTCGCTTGCTTTTCAATTGGTGCGCACAAGCAGGTGCGCAAGGGCTCCACAGCTACAGCGTCTCAACAGGGGATCACACAGGACTTTCCACTTTACTCAATCAAGCGCCTCAGTGGATGGAAGCTTCTCCACTTGTCGTGAAAAAATGATAAGCACACACCAGCTGGTATATTATAAAGCTGTATTACTGTATATGAACATACAGTTAAGAACATACAGATCATGGGTGCTTCCTCTAACAACCAAATGCATTTCGTCCTATACAGGACTTCATCAGTTGAAGTGTGCTTATTTTTTCACTACAACTAATACCCTTGACAGTACTACTGGGTTAAGAGTAATATCAAACAACACAGAAAGCATCCCACAAAGAGCACTCTGGTTTACAAAAGAGATATTTGATTAATTACAAAAACAGTCACTAAAACATCGTTTTTTTTTAACTCTCTCTCTGGTCCTAATAATATAAAGCTAAAGAAGTAACTCCTGTTACAGAATGAAAAATAAGCCTGAGGTGGAAGACAGATATTGGTAGTAACAGCTGGTGTTACTGTATTATGGTATCACGAATAAGAAAAAGTGCAAAATTGCTTGAGAAGACGTCCAAGGTGAAGCGTATTGACAAGAAAAGTCACAAGAGACTACAGGGATTCACCAGAGAAAACATTAAATATACATTTAAAAAAAAAAAAAAAAAAATTGATCAGATGATCCTAGAGAGTAGTGAGCCTGTGAGATCAATCTTAGCAAAGTGGGCCACTTGAGATCAATCTTAGCAAAGTATAGTGAAGGCTCTCGGACATCTGTGTGGCCAGAGAAAGAATGAAGAACCGGACGACGTACGTTTCGCTAGAATGCTTCTTCCAGGGGCTTAGTTGCAAGAGGATGTGTATGTGGTATAAAACACACCCTCTCCATGACGTATGACCATTAGCAGAGCGGCTGATATTAGAATAGGTGTAGAGCGGATTGCGTCATGTGAAATCAGTAGTAGACATGAATTTCTTAAAGTTACACACAAATATACAAATAAGTCAGAAAGAGACAAAAAAAATAAGGTTAGTAATCAAAATCATGGAATAGCCCATATATTCATTAAGGCCTTGTGGCATCAGGGATCAGATTCTGATGATCCAGCGACATTCGCGTTGCAATAAAGAACTCTCTCCTCCTCTTGATCCCCAATGCGACTTTATCAATAGCAAAAGCTTGCAAGGCACATGGATCTGAATTATGTTTGGTCAGAAGGTGCTTTGCTACAGATGCTCGTTTTCCCCCTGCAGTAAGATCTCACCGTGTATTTTTAATATTTGTGACATGTTCCAGAATTCAAAATCTGAGTTCCCTTTGTTGTCATACCACTGTAGATCCGACTGCAAGGAAGTGTCAAATAATAGACCACCGCTTTTGATTTGGAATTAAAAAATTGTCTTATATTGAATTTCGTTGTGCCTGTTACAGATTGTCCCAAAATTCAGTAGTGGATTTCATAAAATCACGGGCAGAACAAGCACGACAAGAGAAAAATCCATTAACATACTGTAATAAAAAGTGTACTAGTACAGTAGGACAGTAATGACTATGTTCAGATGCAGCGGCCATTATTTGAACATTTACCTGGTACATCCCACGTTGCCCCGCGTGGTGGAACCGAGATGGCCAGTTGCAGACATAATGGCCAGCCGGAGTAACACTGCAGGGCTCCCTGCTGTGTGAGTCCTACCGGGGTCTGCCTTTCTGTTATAGACGTGCAGTAAAAGATAGGCTGAATCAGTCACTCTTACTGCGCGCCTCTCACAGGCGATCGCAGGGGTTTTATTAAAATTCTAACATTACAGTAATGTAGCAGGGGGTCTCCGGAGCAGAAGCGCATTTGTTTCAGGTCTGGGGACCACCTACTTCCTGAGATACAGGCCACGTTATGGGGTGCTGGTATCCCCATGTTAAAATCCGGTGGGTCACGTGACCATGGGATCTAAACAAAGCAGAGGGATACCGGCACCCCATACCGGGACCTGTATCTCGGGAATTAGCAGGCCCCGAGGCTGAAATCAACTTTGTTCAAATCAGGAGACCCCATGCTCCCTCACACTAGTATCAAACACCCCCGACTTAACCCCCAAATAAAAAATCATTACCTTAGCGGATAGGTAATGAAGCTGCTTACTTTTTGTTTTTATTCACAGTGTGTGTGAGTTGATTTCAGCCTCGGGACCCCCTACTTCCCGAGTTACAAACCCCGGTATCTCCATGTTAAAATCCACGTGGGATGTAAACAAAGAAGAGGGATACCGGCACCCTACATCGGGGCCTGTATCTCGGGATGCAGGGGGTCCCCGGACCTCAAACCAACTCGGTTTTGCTCTGGAGACCCCCTGCTCATCTACACTAGGAATACAATTTAAATGTAAAAAATATTTACTGTAGTAAGCACCAATACCACCCTACCCTCTGTGCCCCCCTATAAAACCATGATTTATTATTTTACACACAGAATTAATACCCCAGGCCGACGGATGTCCGCAGGCCCCACAGTGCACCCCGGGGTGTACCCATGGGTGTCTCCGGATGGTCCCCGCTAGGCGCCATGGGTCTCCAGGTGGTCCCTGCTCATCACCTCGGATGGTTCCCACGGGGTCTGGGGCCCTCAGGGGGTCCCTGCTAGCCCGACGGGGCCACCATAGCTGTGGGGCCCTCGGTTCTTCCCGCAGGTGTCCCCCGTGGGTCCGCAGGTGGTACCCGTGAGCAACCGGGGGTCCTCTGGTGCTACCCGTGGGAACCACCCATGGCCCCCAGACAACTGTGGGGATGACCCAGGTACCCCCAGACACCCGTGGGACACCCGTTGACCCTATTGGGGCCCGCCGTGATCCACAGGGATCACCTAGAGGCCCACGGCGCCTAGCGGGGAACACATGGAGACCCCCAGACACCTGTGGGTACACCCTGGGGTGCACTGTGGGGCCTGTGGACACGCGTCAGGACCACCAGGAACCCCTGTCGACCTGGGGTATTAATCCTGTGTGTAAAATAATAAATCATGATTTTATGGGGGGCACAGGGGGTGGGTGGGGTATTGGTGCTTACTACAGTAAATATTTTTACATTTAAATTGTATTCCTACTGTAAATGAGCAGGGGGTCTCCGGAGCAGAACCGCATTGGTTTCAGGTTCGGGGACCCTCTACTTCCCGAGACACAGGCTCCGGTATGGGATGCCAGTATCCCTCTGCTTTGTTTAGATCCCACGGTCACATGACCCACAGGATTTTAACAAAGGGGTACCGGCACCCCATAACGGGGCCTGTATCTCGGGAAGTAGGGGGTCCCCGGACCTGAAACAAATGCGGTTCAGCTCCGGATAACCCCTGCTACATTACTGTAATGTTAGAATTTTAATAAAACCCCCGCGATCGCCTGTGAGACGCGCAGTTAGAGTGACTGATTCAGACTATTACTGCGTGTCTATAACAGAAAGGCAGATCCCGGTAGGATTCACACTGCTGTGTTACTCCGCCGGGCCATTAGTCTGCCGCAGCACAACTCATGAGGATTTCAGGCATATCTCAAAATTCCATTTCGAGATTTGTTCGAATAACGGACGTTGCATCTGTACAAACCTATCTGCCAGATTTGGAGCCCATCTACTAACAATATTAATTGTATTTCCTAACTTGGTCTTGAGATCTATGTATATGCAGTAATACAATGAAAAATCCACAAACATATGTGGGTATCAGACATATAGAACACGAGAGGTCCACAAGATTCACTGGCTGCTGGAACTCGTATAGTGTCTTGTGACCTCAGCCCTCTCCAGCTTATATCTGTCAAAGTGAAACCATGCGGTCCGCAGAAACTAAACAGGATTTGAGAGCGTCTATGCCGGGCTTGTCCTACCTCCAGTCGGCCACTTCTGCTGCTGACCTACGTGTTTCCTATGACTGCAGCTTCTTAAGGGGCTCCTGGTGTTATCGGCCAAAAAGGTTGGATTACGTCAGGTGCGTGGTAGACAGCGTCATCACTCCGGGTTCCAGAGTGCAACAATCGCGGATCTGCCACAACGGCACTACTATTTACATACTGATGGTGATACATTTAATACATCAAAGAGTGTAATTAAAACAAAAATGTGTCTCTAAAAAAAACTCATGTTTGAGATACAAAAGGAGGAAAATATACACTGTACAGGCAGTCCTCGGTTATCCGACACAATGCGTTACTCAAAATGGTGTTGGATAGCGAAACGTTGTAAAGCGAAACACGTTTTCCCATAGGAACACTGTTTAAATGAAAGGTTCCGTTCCTGAAGGCATTTTTAATGCTAAAATACACAAAATATTTTACGCAGACAATAAGATATGCAGCATACACATAAATTATATAGTGCATATACTGTATTATATATATATATATATATATATATATATATATATATATATATATATATATATATATATATAATATTACATAATATATAATATAATGTAAAAATATTATATATATATATATATAGTATAATATAAATCTTATATATTATATAGTATAATATATATATATATATATATATATATATATATATATATTATATACACATAAACAACTTTGCAAAGCGTCATAAGAGCGTTGGATAAGCAGTTTTGGCGTTGTAAAAATGAACATAGGTATGCATTGCATAGCGTTGAATAAGCCATTCGTTGTAAAACGAAGCGTTGTAAAACGAGGACTGCCTGTATACACAGTGGATGCCACAATGCAGTGCTTTAATGCAGTGAACCATTGGGAGATTAAAAAAGTGAGACTGGGGGGAACATCAATTAAAGCAACAGTCCAAGCCGACTGTTTTTTTTTTTCTGTCCTTCAATATGTACATCCATACAATACACACAATAAGCAAGTAGCAGATCGATCAGCAACGATTCGGCATTGGGGTTCGCTAAATGGCCGTCAGTGCAACAGAAAAAGACCAAAGATGCAACGTTATGTGGGGAAGATCATGTGACCAGGCAGTTACTAGATATAATTGGTGCACTACTAGAGAAAGCGCAGGGCTCAAAAGGGAGTGTGCCAGAGCCTGTTTCAGAAGAGGAAGGGAATGTGACTCTAAATTGTTGCTATAGAAACCAAAAATGCTTGTTACATTATAATATATTAAAATTTCATTTAGAGCTGTTTTAATTAAAATAAATGCTATTAGTATTTTCTCATAGTAAAGAACTGATTTTTTTTTTTTTTTTTTTTTTTAAACACATGGCTTGGAAGAAAATAAATGCCCCATCCAGACACACTTATCAAAAGAGTGAATGAGGTCAGGCTCATGGAGAAACTGTCGGCCCAATTAAATCAAAATTTGAAACAATTCTATAACATTTGGGAACTTGAACAGAAGAACAAGAAAAGTTGAAGTTAGGAGTCCGAGTGATTTGGGTGGTTGTGGAGAGGGGGGGGGGGAGCCATGAGGGGGACGATGACCTGGTCTGTCCCCACCCTTATTCTTCCTGCCCTCTTATATACCAAGTTATCCCTCCCCCTTCCCACCGCTCTGTCCTCCCACCCCCTCTTTCTCTCTGCTACTATCTCTTATCTCTCTCTGTCCTTTTTAAATCTACTGAAGGGTTCTGAGATATGGTTATTACTCATGTGAACCCAACAGATGCGCAGGATATTCACTATTTTGTTAGATGATAGAAAGTAAACGTAACTTGTAACATGAGACTTGCTTAGTATAATCTAACTGTGTAAATGTACAAAATACCCTGTTGTAATTATATGATGGCCAATGTTACATGGAAAAGAAAAACTGTAAAACCATGTTTGAAAGGGTGAAGTCAGCCACTAACAGTTATGCCTGGGAGACATATGTCTGGGTGCTTCATCCAGCACTCAGAGGGTTAACCCAGGAGGAAGGGTTGAGTAATCAGAAGGGAGCCAACACACCTGACAACCAGCCTGACATATAAGGAAGTCATTGCTGGTAATCAGGTGGCTCTCTCTCAGTGCTATCCTAGACAAGCAGCTATGCAGACGGATTCACACTACAGCTCTAAGAACCACAGTAAGAACTGTTCATATTGTTTCTGACTGTTTGATATATATATACTAACGGTTTGGTTATGGATTAGCCAGCCTGATAGTCTTGCAGTGTTAGTAGTAAGCTCTCCCAATGTGGAGCAGGATTTGTTTTGTTATGTTTTGTATATGCTTTAAAGGGACAGTGTGCCCACGTTAAGTTATGCTGTGGATAAATAAAGACACTCAAGATTTATTTTAACCTGCAACTAAACGTGTGGACTATTGCCTGACCTCGGCTACAGGCCGTCCTACTACACCATGCAAAAAACAAAAGATTGAAATTAAAAAATAATAATAAACACATGTAGGATATTGCTTGGACTGCAGCTTTAATATACACCCTAGAATTCACATATGTAGTATATTCCTATGCTTTGTCCAAGATGGAGGGGACATGGACTTTTGGGCTCTTCATTAAATATTTCAAACGTTAAAATGTCTTAAAAATAAAATAAAAAAGGCCTGAAAATAATTGCCTATAAAATAGGTAAGATCTATATCGATATTAAGGCTATTAGGAACCAATACAAAAACAAAGAGAGAAACAGCGCAAAAAAAACCATGGTGTAGTAAATAAAAATGTGTTTATAGCTTAAAATAGGTGAGTATTGCACGTACATCAAAAAAGATATAAATCAGCATGCCATGTTAGGGACATGTTACCACTATGCAGACTGCGACCTTGGACCACGTTGTTGCAGCCCAGCAACCGGATCGGATCTCTCTCCTTCTCTGGTGGCTGTATGGATGCACCCTCCACTCGATTAGGTTGGAGCCCTCACCGTGTAGTGAGGGTATAGCTGCCGCTGTTGCAGAGAGGAGGATTCACTTGCCGGCTCACCGCATGTGTGCTGATGACGTCATCAAATGGTGCCGTCTAAGTTCTCGCGTCGCGTCTTTTGCAGTTTAGGAAAAGAGTGTCCCCAACAAAGTCAATGTTCGTATTAAAACAACCTCAATAGGTAATGGGTTGGGACGCGCCCTCTTCCTTCCTACGCGTTTCGTATATGAATATACTTAGTCATTCCCTGACGAAGTATATTCATACACGAAACGCGTAGGAAGGAAGAGGGCGTGTGCCAACCCATTACCTATTGAGGTTCAATTTTAATACGAGCATTGACTTTGTTCGGGACACTTTGCCTAAACTGCAAAAGACGCGACGCGAGAACTGACGGCGCCATCAGCACACGTGCGGTGAGTCGGAACCGGCAAGTGAATCCTCCTCTCTGCAACAGCGGCGGCTATACCCTCACTACACGGTGAGGGCTCTAACCTAATCGAGTAGAGGGTGCATCCATACAGCCACCAGAGAAGGAGAGAGATCCGATCCGGCTGCTGGGCTGCAACGTGGTCCAAGGTCGCAGTCTGCATAGTGGTAACATGTCCCTAACATGGCATGCTGATTTATATCTTTTTTGATGTACGTGCAATACTCACCTGTTTTAAGCTATAAACACATTTTTATTTACTACACCATGAGGTTTTTTGCTCTGTTTCTCTTTTTGTTTTTGTATTACGTCTCGGTATGTGGAGCCATCCCACGAACACAGCAGCACTTACCTCCAAACAGGTCATATTTGTAATAATCACTTTTTAAGGGGTTAACACTGTTTTTATTTGCACTAGCAAATTTATACTCAAGCACAATATCACATTTTATGAGCGCAGATCACTCTTTTTTCCCTCCATTAGGAACCAATGTATTTAATTTTAAAAATCCTTTATTTGACATGTTTTTGACTTTATTTTTATTAAATAAATCATGACACGGTGTAATATGTCATGTGTTGTTGTTCATCTGAGGTTGCATTTACCTAATTTTTAGACCTGCTAAGGAACAGAGAGATTGTTATTATGTCCTGATATGTAAAACCATAGAATTCAAAGAGGGTGTACTTTCTTTTTCACACAACTGTATGTCTTTATTTATATAGCGCCATTAATGTACATAGCGCTTCACAGCAGTAATACAGGTGGACAACCATATAAATAAATACTATAAATAACACAATGAGAATTAGTACTTAAGACATAAAAAGTAACATTTAGAAAAAGGACTCCCTGCCCTGAAGAGCTTACAATCTAATTGGCAAGTAGGAAGCATGTACAGATACAGTAGGAAGGTGTTCTGGTAAGTGCGTCAGCATAGGGGCACCATCGATGTATGAGATATGTAGTATCCGCCACTGAGCTACTCACATTTAATTATTAAATCTTTATACTGGCACTCTATACAAAGGCAAATAACATATTCAATGTTTCGACCCCCAGCGACACCTTCATGTATCAAAAATGTTGTCAATTCGACATACATATATGGACTGCAGCGAAAACAGTATTTCACCTTATATTGTAAGGTATGCTACACCCCTCCTATTCCCCACAAAATAGGTATTCTTCCTTTAAAAAAATCTTTTAACTTCAATATGATTCAAAGTATACCAGGGGGCTGCAATGTTGCCACTTTAATGGTATTTTTATGGCACAAAGTTTCAATCAGATTTCTCAAAAATGCCATAGAGAAGGGAGATAAAATGTTACAAAATTATCTAGCAGAATAGATACAGGCGGTCCTCTATTATTCAACAGAATCCGTTCTGGAAAGTAGTGTTGGATAGCAAAAGTGTTGTAAAGTGAGTATCATGTTAATCAATGGCGCTGAGCACCGGATAAGGCATTCTGCATCAGAAAACGGCTCCATAGGATTGCATTGTGACGAGTCGCATACGGGGTCAGTCGTAAAGTGAAACGACAAATGGCGAGGACCGCCTGTACTTCAATGCTGGTGATAAATCACTGGTAAAGAAAGCCTGCTTTAGATTAAAATACTATGCAAAAATCCCACCCTCTTAAAAAGGAGCAATCCAAGCCATTTATTTTAATTTTAACGTAGAATTGAAGCTGGAGGTGTCCCGAGCGGAACCCCATTAATTTCGGCTCCGGGGGCAACATGTTTCACGAAATACAGACCTCCAAAAGGGGGTGTCAGTATCTAGGCAAAATGTAAAGCTCCCACATCACGAGGTCCAATAGGAAGCCAAACCGGATGACGTTACAGCCTCCTATTGGCACACAGAGGGGGGGGAGCATTGAAACGTTGCCATTAGACAAACCCTGGTAGTGTAAAGATGGTCAGCGCAAACTTCGTGGACCTCAGGATTCTTTGATTAGATAGTGGAAAATCACCATCAACCCTTCCAGCGTATCCTCCTTCCACACCCATCCCCCCCCATCCCCACACATGTGGATGTGATGCACTAATACTGTGTTCTTATTCCTCTTTTATTTCTTTTTATCCATTCAACTTCATCCGGTTCCATCAATATCCTGAGGTCCACAAGGTTTGCGCTGACCATCTTTACACTACCACTGCCACGTTAAGAAGGACACGGGGTTCCCTTCTTCAAGGTCAAGCAGCAACCACCAACTCAACAAAAGGGCCAGAATATATTTTTTATATACTCTTTTACACCACGAACACAACCTCACATTCATACAGTATTTTATTATTCTTAATATAGTTAAGGCGTTGTAGCATTTTTTAGCCATACTATTTAGGGAGCGCCCCAGTTCAAACATCCTCTAAGCCATTAGACAAACCCTGCTAGCCGAGCGGCTACCGGCACTCCCTACAGGGTTCAGCTCCGGAGGCCCCACTTCAATCTTATGTTACAAAAACTAAACATTTTTATGATTGGATTACCTATTTATCACCCCGGCTTGCTGTTAACAAAAGGTCTCTCTAACCGCCAGAGTAGTAAGACATCATGAAATGTGACAGCCATACAGCTAAGAGATGCACAACATTAAACTGGTCAGCACACAGAGAAAAACAAGGACACAATTTCTTGATCCAATTTATCTAGACAATTTTATTGATATTTAGACCATTTTTGACATACTGTATTAGAAATATGGGGACGAGAGAATTCCCGATGCGCCGGTAAGAAACATAGGAGCTCGGTCGACCTTCAACTGCCATTGTGTTGAGCTTCGTGCATCCCCACCCCAATCATCGAATGTATTACCTTACATGACAACATTGAGATCAAGGTTTCTAAATTGGGGCAGAGTGCCTTCGATATACTACTGTTTTCCTGCCATCCATTTTAGGCAATTCACAAATTAACCTCTCAGTAGTTCATGCACACCCTTTTCATATTGCCTGTACATTCTATTAAATTATCTAAACTATAAAACCATCTAAACTTAGTCGGAGCATTGCTGCTGTCATAGCTCTTAAAAGTGTTAGTTCATTAATAAAACGGTGACTTCTTTCTTAAAAGAGCTTAGGTGCAATAAACAGGAATTACCCTTGGCAGCAGCAATGTTTAAAGTAGCGTAGTTCATGTCAAAACATGAAGAAATTAAAATCTAAGAACTGCTAAAGATATACACACTGTCAGGATCGCGCATGTCGCGTCCTGCCGATCAGCCGGAAGGGCATGCGGACTCCCCTCTCCGTGCACACACATGCAAGTCGGCCATTCCTCCCGGCCTCAACTGCAGTAAGAAGCGCAACCTTGGCGGTAGCGCGCACATCATCATAGAAGCAATGACGGGACCATCCTCAGCTGCATTACACCTGGATCTAAGGCTTCCTAACAGCTCTCGACTTACTGCTAATACACTCCCTCCTGCCTCCTCCTCCTCATTGCTTCATATCCCAACTTATATCCACCTAGTCCTTTGTCTTGTTGCCGAGTATAGACCCTTGTTTATGCACCGTGCTCATCGCAGCCTGAGCTTGCTTGTATCTGAACCTGTCTTACTCTCCGTTGTGATCTCTGCCTGTACCTGACCTTTCTCTTCTACATCCTTGGACTTTGGTGCATTATAAGACTTCTGCTCTCTCCACCCCACGACCACGGCTTATGGACTACGACTATTCTCTGATCTCCAACCCCGGACAACTGCAAGTACTCTTACCTACACTCTCCTACCCTGACACGGCTACCCATCCCAGACTCTGCTATCCGGAGCTGGCCCCGTCGTTGTAGGGCGGCGGTATATACACATCCCTACCTCGGGCCCCGCGGTCTAGTTCAGGTGGTAGTGAGCATCCGTGACACACAGGGAGAAAGATTTTTTTTTTCTTACTAATATTCTCCATTCTTGTAGTTCAGTTATGGCAGCACCTGTGGGTCTCAGTTCGTCCGTCTAATTAAGGACTGGTGGCTTTTGACCTTTGTAAGAGTTCATTTGCTCCCTCAGCATCTGCGGTTCTGCACAATGAAATGCAAACTACGGATGGAGTGTTATTTAAGTTTATTTGGGGCACAAAGAAACTGAAGCTGAACAGAACCTAACTGCTGCCCAGTCACAGCTTCCCCACGCACAAAAATTCAGTACACTAATTTCCCATAAGGATTAAGGCAGAGGGGCTCCCTGCTTCTGAATGGGACTCCCACTGCGTTAATCCTACCGGGCCACACCAGTAGGAAGAACCTGGAATACTCATCTTCAATGGGGAAAATATACTCAGTCAAGATTAATTTACTTCCTACAATCTTCTTTTTGTTTTAGTCCCTAAGGAACTAACTAGAATTCTGAAGAAGTTCCTACGAAACACGTAGGGCAGTGGAGCAGGACCACACTACCAAGTAAAGCACAAGCTGCAGGACCCCTACCTAATTCCCCAGTTTCCTGGTGAAAGTGACGCTTCCGGAAGTGTCATCCCCATGAATAGGAGTGAGAGAGGCGTGAGACTGGTGTGCGCCGTCTGTGTCGGTTCCTGGACACAGGGCTGTCTTAATGCTTAAGACAGGGTGCCCTTTGTGGGTGCATTGACGTTATTTATTGAAGTAAATGGCATATCTGTTCTTTGGTCTGTTTCTCTCTTATTTCTATGAGTGGAGGATCTGAGGACTAATATTACACTGGATCTCTGACCCCCAGTCCACACCTGCAATAATGAGGCTTCAGTCACCACCTTAAGAGGTTTAACCTTTCCATTGCCTTATTCCAGGCCTGCACAACTCCAGTCCTTGAGGGCCGCAAACAGGCCAGGTTTTCAGGATATCCCTACTTCAGCACAGCTGGCTTAATTAGTGGCTCAGTCTGAGGGGGTTAACCAGGCCAATAATAAAGCTATTATGCCCGGCTGGTTAACCCTAATCTTGTTGGGACTGAAGGGGTTAAACTGTATTGTCCCCACCATATCATGTTTTCCCCTACACTACCTTTATTGTCCCTAGTTTGCAGCTAGCCGCTGTGGAATGAATGAATGAAATTGTGCCAACTATATTTGTGACACAAGGGGAGCTTCTAGCACTGAACCCAGGGCTAAGTGAAGAAGCGTGCCCCTGGGTGGCCGCTTTGAAGTATAGATATCACTTCCTAAGCCATAGACCTCTAAACCGCAAAGTCAATTGGATAAGTGGTTTGCGGTCTAGCTGGAATGCTTTTCTGTCAAAATGTATCCACCGGTCTCGTTAGCCATTTAAGATGAACGTATTGACGTGGGAACCAAGTCAAACCGCAGACCACATCACAGCCCGTCCAATTAAGTGGCTAACTTGCGCTAGGAGTGAGATAGCAATCTAATTTTTGGATCCCAGGTAGCTGAAGAAATATGACACATACATATTTGTTTTATATTGTTTATAAAAGTAGAAACCACATATAAAAAATGAAATGTGTTTCAGTGCTAGTTTTAAATGTAAAGACAGGAACCGTTTTCTGTAAGCCCGGTAATAAATCCTTTAACATGTAAATATGTTAAGGGTGAATGAGCTGAGGGATTTATCATCTCCGTACTTCAGAGGCACCCTGCAGAGTTGGTGCCTCAGTGTCTATGAGAAGTTCAGAGTTGAAAAGCCTCAGAGCTCCTAGGTGTTAGGGTGGCCAGGATATTATTAATGGCTCGATACCGGTGGGAAGTATGGGCACTTCACACTTGGTAGCCAAATCCCAGACTTGCTGTCGCCAGGTAAGGGGTTGGACACGGTATGCTAAGGAGCTCAGGTTTCAGGTTAGCACATTGTAAGGTTAAAACTGTCTCCTGTCAGCTCTGTTCCCCTCAGGAATTGATAGGGTTAAACAGTAGATGCTGGCCTTGCTATTTCTCAGAGACTATTGTAAATAGCTTGGAAAGCAGCTGTGTTGAGCTTGTCATATGCTGTTAAAGCAAGGACTACCAGAAGACAGGACTGCCTTATAAGACACCATTGTATATCTCTTGCTCAGCAGTTAAATGTTTTAAGATTTACAGAAAAGGCATTATGTAAAGGTTACATGTAAATTTAGATGTGTAATCCATATATGTAACAGATGACAACGGTATTTTTGTCCCTGCCTTATGTATAAAACCTGCTTTGTGAACTATTAAAGTCAGTTGTAAGAATTCAGCCATAGTCTCCTCTGATTTCTTACAGCTCTAGGCCCGTCTGCTATACTATTTGAGAAACACATATCCGTGCCGTGCGATGCTCCCGGGAGAAATTATATTTAGCTTGCCCTGAAAAGATGACCTGATCTTTGGAGATCTAACAGTTTTGGTGACAGAAGTGGAATTTCGCACAGGAAAAGGGGTGAGTAAAAGATTCTTTTTATTCGTTTCTCACCTTTTCCTCTGCGAAACTAAGTAACCTAAATTTATACGGGCAAAAGAACAAAGGGTGAGAGTCCCTATTGTTTAATCAAGGGTAGGTCCCTGATAAGTAAAACGGACGGTATATGGTCTCAAATATGATGGTAATTTAGGATAAGCTAATAATTGTTTAGGTTAAGATGATATTAAGAATGATGAGACTAAACTTATTGTATGTTGTTAAGATAAAATTCCTTTAAAAGTTGTTTATGGGATTATAAGTATATGAAGAAATGTACTGTAGTATGAGTTAAAATGACCCTTATGGATGGAAAAAGTTGGCAACTGAATTTTTTTTACCATTTAAAAAAAAATGTATTTCCATCTCCTGCCCATATGATATCGGGACAATTACCTCCATATGTTGCCCCATTTACCCCAGTATCTCAATTCCAAACCCCCTGAGCCCCTTAACCCTTTCTGGGTCACAGGCACTGAGGCAATCTTCAACTAAGAAGTTTTTACGACTTCACTAAGAACCTAACTGAACAGCCTCTAGACCTTTGTCAGGGACTGTTCATGGGATGAATGCAGTGTGGCACGGGGATGAACAGGTCCCTCAATTAACACTCAGGCACAGTAACAAAACTGGGATTTTTCTTTTGACAATCTGTCCCCATCAAGTTAGGTAAGAAGTTGTGTTGAACAAACGGAGAATGTTGGGGAAATAAGATAACTCCAAATTATATTAATAAGGAAAATAAAGGGTTTGTATCCAAATATGTCAAAATCAGATGTCTCTCTCGCCTGTATGTATTGTATAAACAGCTACAAGTAGCCCCACCTTTTTTCCTCCAGCTATTTTTACACATGCATAGGAATGTACCAAAATCGTGAATGGCAGCAGGGCTCTTAGGAAAAACGAAACATGCAAACTCAAATTATTTGTGCAACATTAACTGAGTATGAGTATATATTAAGTTGAAATTAATAATATTTTCCCGTCTGAATTGAAAAGTGGAAAACAAGAGTATAACAGGTATAGGTTTCTTTTTCACTCAGAATGTTTTATTTTTAAGTATGGATATGGTAAAAAAGGTTGATTGATTGAGTAATCCCTTTGTGTGTGCTTGTAAGAATCTGAGTGAATTCTATCCATATGAAAGTTTTATTTGCATTGAATAATAAGAATACCGGTTTATTGTATGTATACAAAATTACTATTCAGGGATTTGCAAATGCTTCTAAAAAAAATATTATTAATTGCTCGTGTTGAAATCTAATTTTTAAAAGGTGTACACCCCCACTATAATATAAACTAATTTACACTGGGCATGGGAAAGTTTTGGGTATCTGTGGAGAAAAGGAATAAAGAAAGGATGAATTATTTTTGTAAACAGTCCAGTCACTGGAATAATAAGGGTGTTTATCGTACTGGACAGGCGATTTATTTCCTTAACCAGAATTATAATTCTTTTCCTCTAAATCTCCAGATAAAATCAGGTGAATATGTTATATAAAATAACAGGCAAAATATATTCTAGACACAAAGCTAACTAGAAGCTCAGCATTTTAAAATTGGTTTAAAAAAGTTAATTATGATATGAAGAAAAAAAAGGATATCTTTATTAATTTAGTCTGCAGGATCAAACTGTTTTGTTTTCCTATTTATTAGAATAGGTGAGAAAATATGTGTTTGTTATTTTTGTAAAAAACTGGTTGAATGTGTGAAAGAAGCGTAAAATTCTGTTTGTTTTGTGTCTGCACTCTGTGCTCTTTTTGTGTATAACCAGTATCGAAACTGTCTTAAAGTATATGTTAAGCCTATAATTTTCTGTTTAACAAAGATTCAGTTTTAATTTTTGAATACCAGAAACATTGTCGGGCTGTGTGAAGAGCTGCATATTTCAAGCTGTCCCAAATTGTATTGCAGTAACCAGTAATTAACCATTTTTTCTGTTACAAGGTTTTGGCAGGAAGCCCAGAGAGTTATTTGAGCTTGTTATATGGCTTGAAATGGAAACAGTTGTAAATTGATTAATATAGAGTTCAAATGAACAGAGGACAGTAACCCAGAATGAGCACTCTAAACACCTGGTGGGTGGGTAACAAAGTGGTTAAAACTTAAATCTTTAATATCCGTGTAAAATAATGGGGATTAAAACAAATATTAAACGCTCAGATCCTATAGTATGAACACAATGTAATGTTCTGGAACACTGATGAACTGCATAGAATCACTAAACTAGTGTCTTGCAGTGGGAACAAGTGGATAAAGTAACCACTAGTCCAATGTAATCAGCACAAAAACTCTAGTGCTGAGCCATGTATAAGTGTGCAGACCCTGAAATAGCAGTAAAGCAACAGACAAGGAAAACGGACCCTAGCCAGGTCTGCCAGTATACTAGAGGTTTCTATATGGAATTATTTTTCTGCAAAGTTGATCAAATATTTAATATTTTATCATTTTTAACCATCTTTTTCTCTTAAATGTGTCCCACCTATAAATCTGTGTCTATAAGTTTTTATGCTACAGGTTGTCCTTTCAGCAAACCAGATGCTATTTTGTGTTCTAAAAGTTTCTGTCAGAAGACTATAGCAGATTATATTTATATTGAGTAGGGTTCTTTTGAGATTTTTAATGTAAATTTTATACCCAAAAGGTTTCAGGTTAGTTTTGCTATACATCAACCAATTCCATTAAGGTTATGCTTTAAATGCTGTTATCCTTTATGTGATATTGTTCACATGTAATACAAGTGAACAAAAGGAGGGTGTTATTGCTGTTATTATTGCTGGCTGCCCCTGAAACCGTATGGCAAGGACTGAGAGTGTCAGCTCTTGGGTATAATATTGTACCTTACTATGTTGCCTGTAATTTTTCCCTTTTATACCCCCATATGGGTATAAGCTAGGAACTGTGTATGTAGGGTTAACTATGTAAGCCCAGTGGGCTAGTTAATACATTCTCTGTGTATTGTAAAAGAAAGTAAAAACACAAAATAGTGCAATAGTGTCTACTCCAACAAAATAGCTTCAATGCTGGAAAATCTATAAAATTTGCACTCACGTGTTTAACGTGAATTGAAAGCGTTGTGGTTGTTTAAAGTTACCAACTTATGTCTCCAGACAGGTACTCCAGATCCATATAGAGGGGGGGAAATCCATATACAAAAAAAGGGGAAAGCAAAATAGTATAGTACTGTTTTTAATGTTAAAAACACAAAGTATTCCACTTACATAAGTGCCTTTGTTTGTGAGTATTCAGACCACCCTGGGTCATAGGGTCAGACAAGATATTCACAGCAACAGCATCTGCTCCACGGCCGTCACAGCAGGTACTGGGCTGATTAAAGTTGTCCTCCACTCTAGATGTCATCAACAAGGGCTCCTTAGTAGTCACTATCATCCTACTACTAAGGAGCCCTTGTTGATGGTGATAGAAGGATAGATAAAGTATTATCCTGCAACTAGACCAGTTTATGTTATTTGGGAAAGTGGTTCCAGTGTTTGAAGGTAGATATGAGGGTTGGGATTTGTTGGGACTTGGTGGTTAGATTATTTAGCTGGAAGCGAAGCTAGTGGATGTTTTTGTATGTGTGTCTGTCCTACTCATTACTCTCTGTGTTATGAACAGCAAAACTTTGGTCCAGAAGTGCGTTGCAAACCCCCCACCGATGCTATGTCTCTTTTTGGTGATGACGATATCAGCAGTCCCTCAGAAGAAGAGACCGAAAAAAAAAAAAGAAATCAACTGGGCCAATACAATGGCCAGAAAGGAATCAAGTTATGCACTATGGGACTATTTTTTTGGTCCGGCAGGACTATGATATGGTTAACTGTTCATTAAAAAGACTGTCTCTAAAGGATAAGAGGGGGCTGAGAAGATTGGATATGAGGAAGGTGGAGAGGTCACTCAAGGGCGTGTGTCAACCACAAGGAAAGGATCACAAGTCAACCATTTTGACTATGGCAGCCATTTTGTCTGTTCCGATATTCTGAGTAAATGTAGTATGTAAGATGTATGTGTTGGGCAGTCGCTCCTAGGAAATATTAACCCACACCAACCCCCACTTATGCTAAGAAATATCATTTAAATAATGTTCATCCTACCTAAGCAAAGAATACGAAATTGAAAGGCATTCATTATAAAAAAATAGCTCAGTTAAGAGAGTAGCGGGAGGTCTAATACCCTTTTAGGAATGTATGATTTATATGCAAAATGCGATTTTTTAGTAGTCAATATAGATGCCATTTTTCACGATACTAGAAGACGCTATTTTTAAGGCTCAGAAAAATTGTATGGCATTGGGTTATCTGATGGCAGCAAAAGGAGGGGTTTGTAAATTAGTGGGTAAAGAATATTGTGCTTATATTGACACCCAATCAAAAAAAGCATACACCATGATATAGATACTCTAGCAGAAATTCAATCTAGAATGCGAGAGGAACTAAGAGAGTTTGATGTTACATTTGGCCTTGAAAATTGGCTAGGTGTATTGGGAATTAAATTTTTTACTAAATTAGGATAATCGCAGGTTTATTACTCTGTGTGTATGAATTAATCTAGATGGCTAGAAGTGTAATCAGCTCTATTTTTGCTAAATGTAGCTGTTTCTGCTTCTAGCTCGACCATTATGTATATGTCTCCCACAATGAGAGCGAGAAATACCAATAGTCTTGGTACTCGTCAACCACCCATATGTTCATCTCTGATTATCAAAGGAGATACCTAAAAGAGATAGGTTTCTGCATTCCCATGGTCTCTTGGAGGTTTCTCCCTTGGAGTTTTTCCTCTCCTGAGTGGTGTGCAGAAGAATAAATGGGAGTGGTCAATTGGTTTGTTCTTTCAGAACAAAAGGAGGGTTTGTAAGGTTAAAACTGTCTCCTGTCTGCTCTGTTCCCCTCAGGAATTGATAGGGTTAAACAGTAGATGCTGGCCTTGCTATTTCTCAGAGACTATTGTAAATAGCTTGGAAAGCAGCTGTGTTGAGCTTGTCATATGCTGTTAAAGCAAGGACTACCAGAAGACAGGACTGCCTTATAAGACACCATTGTATATCTCTTGCTCAGCAGTTAAATGTTTTAAGATTTACAGAAAAGGCATTATGTAAAGGTTACATGTAAATTTAGATGTGTAATCCATATTTGTAACAGATGACAATGGTATTTTTGTCCCTGCCTTATGTATAAAACTTGCTTTGTGAACCATTAAAGTCAGTTGTAAGAATTCAGCCATAGTCTTCTCTGATTTCTTACAGCTCCGGGCCCATCTGCTATACTATTTGAGAAACACATATCCGTGCCATGCGATACTCCCGGGAGAAATTATATTTAGCTTGCCCTGAAAAGATGACCTGATCTTTAGAGATCTAACAGTTTTGGTGACAGAAGTGGAATTTCGCACAGGAAAAGGTGTGAGTAAAAGATTCTTTTTATTCGTTTCTCACCTGAAAAGATGACCTGATCTGTGGAGATCTAACACACATGCTCCGTGTGTTAGGTATAGGACCCTTAACCCTATAAAGATGTCTGCTGCCCAGTCCCTGTTAGTTCCATCTGAAGATTTCATCGGATTAACCAAGTTCCAGCGGCAGCGGTTTGGGAGTGTGAGGGGTTAATTATATTGTAACCAAGGATCGTCCCCCTCTTCTGGAATTCGTTAGAGCCAAGGGTTCCTGAACTAACCCTTTAAGGACTGAACAAACTTTTTCCTTTTGGTGGAGATATAGGGGTGGCAACTTGTGCCCCTAGCCAGGAATTGTTACACGGATCAATTTGCGCACCCACTTGCATGCGTGCAGGGGTGCCCAGAGACTTTGTTATGTTCCAAGGACATTTGATTTCGTTCCCTGTACCCAGCAAGGTTTTAGTAGGTGTAATTGTGCAAGATATGCGTGTTTGTCTGAAAATAAATAAAATTACAATTTATTTTACACATCTTGTGTGCTCAGTCCAGAATCCCGCTATTAATTTGTGTATAAGTCTTGGTCTCCCGTGACAGTTGGCTGCCAGAAATGGCCGCATGGAGCTCGAAGAAGTGACACATGAAACACAGACATGGAGAAGTAAGGACTTCCACCAGCGTGGAGACTTTATATTTGTTCATATACAATACATATATAGCAAAAGTCATTGCTCCAGGAGGCACATTATGGTGGGATATTCTGTGATATTCAGTGTAATACAGTAACTACCATTGAATCATATGGTAACTCTGATATTCTGCATGGTCAGTAGGTAAAATAAAGCTTGCAACATCTGAATATATTTCCCAGATGTAAGTGGAATTTGCATTATTTCAGCAATACGATCACAAAATATTTTTGGGGATCTTTATTTTGCCCTTTTTCTTTTTGGAAGATTCATCTGCTTTAGAGACTGGTTCTTTCCTTTCTTCAAAACACCTTTCTTGCTTTCTCTTACTTTGCACTTGCATCACCGCCCACTCCACATTTCCATATTTCTCCTTTTAGCACTAATCTACAAACCCATATCCATTATGTTATTTGCTTTAAAATGTATTTTTTTGCCTTACTGCAGAAATATAAAAGCAACACGACAGCAGTTGTATAAGGAAAAAACACTGACTATATCACTACAGCAAATTTACTCAAAACACTCTTCAAAAGCTGTAATCGCAGCAAGGTTGCAATGCAAATCTGCTACATCCCTACTGCCAACACCTAGGCTGCAAGGGTAACAAAAGCAGCATGAGCAAGATGACAAAGCTTCACAGTGCTGTGCGAAACAGAACGCAGAATTATAAAGAAGATATTATAACACGCTAGAGAAAAAAAGCTGGTGAAAATACAAAGAAAAAGTAAATTCATTGTTACGGCTTCTTGAATTATGTATGTTTTGAAATCCAAAATCACATTTGATAGTGATGGTACTACTTTTATACATGCAGCTAATGTCCACTAAAAGCTTTGTGAATTTTACCAGTCTAACATAAAAAAACAAATGCTCCATGTTGTCCACTGTATTCTTGGCAAGTTATGCCCTAAATATTCTGTAGTTTTTCATTAAAAAACTAAATTGCTCTCTATTTTAAAATGTCAAAGCATTTTGAAATTCTATTTTTTAAGCATTTCACTTAAACGAAAACAGCCACATGTTTGTTTGTTTTAGACATGATTACATTTGTTTTTGGTTTTTAAACCACAAGGGATTAAACATGCTAAAGCCCAATTAATCTGAATGTCTTCATGTAAAGTGATAACAATTAGGTTAATATGTCAAGGCAGAAGTAAATATCAATAAAATAATCAAGCTAAATTACATCAAGCAAATTACTGTGCTGCTATGTCCAACTATCACTACTGGGGGTGTTTGAAATAAGAGTGATTTTATTTTAACTTGCTTTAAATTTTAATATGTGTGGGGAAAAGAAAATAAAGATTTAAAATTACAATACAATCTGAATAAATCGAGATATAAAGTAATTGCTGAAGATACCATATGAACAAAAGTACAGATACAAAATGAAAGGACTGCCTCTTTTTTCTTTAACCAGCTATATACAAAGAAGCCTTAATACCATCAATAAAATCTTCAGAGGAAAATGTGTCACATTATGCTGTTTATATTAGGGCACAATAGTCAAACTGATAATTGAACTGATAACTGAATTACCATCAAACCTCATCAGGAGCGCCTGCCTGGGATTTTGTCAAATGTAAAGACTGTAGCAACAAATAGTGTCATTTTAAAATAAGGCTTCAGTTGAGACTGAGCTTCTTCTGTAGTTATATCTGCCACGAGTGTCTATGCTGTTAGATTTAGTTGCATTCTATTTTCCTGTCATCTACAAACCACTAAAAGTTGTGTGAAATGACTGACATCTGTGATACCAGTATTCCAATTCTATAAATGCATCATTAAATTGCCAACATGGCAAATCCATGTTCTATGTGGGTTTTTTTTTTTTTTTTTAAACATTCAGAACTTCAATTTGCTTAAAAAAGTGTTTTTCTTAAAACAAATAATAATAATTTAGGATGCAGCCTTCCTTTATTGCAGTCCAAAATCAACCTGAGAACGTACTAGAACCTTGCAATCAGTCCATGTTTATACTTAAAATAGGGCTCGCAGTTTACTTTTAATGACATGCTAAATACTACTGTATAAATCCCCAGTCACCCCCCTCAAATCAAGACAAACGGCTACCATTTTATTGCATGTTTTATTAGCACAAACCGTGCAGCAGAAAGGAAGAATATCACATTAAATAAATCAATGGTGTACACTGATATTTTATTTCTACTTGATCTTTATGACACAGGCACTTTTTAGCTGACAAACAAATAATTTATATTGTTTCTCAATACCATACTTGGCACAGAAATGTCATTATTGACTGGATAAAAGCAGTGCAAGAAAAAAAATTTCACTATGGGGCACGAGTCAATAAAGTTGGAGAGTATCGATTTGGCCCTACCTTCTGGAAAATCCCATTGATGTAAATGAGACTTTCAATACTGTAGTGCCAAATCAGACTGAATTTTCCTTCTTGATGTCTTGTTGAAACAGCACCAATGCCCTCTTTTACCTATAGCGAATTATCCCAGCCAACCACTTACTAGACTGGAGTCTGTGGCCCTTATTCAATAAGCTGTCTTCCCCTCAGAAGATTTTAGCTCCATTACATTCAGAGGATATTTAATCCAACCTCCTAGTAAAACCAGGTTAAGGGAATTTGTTAATTTCAAATGCAGCACAAAATAGAAAAAAAAAATCTCAAATAACCGACACTCACATTATTTCAGGTCTAAAAACACGTATAGGTTGTACAGTATGTAAACCAGGGTGGGAATGACCTCTTGACCTTAGACACACTATTTTCAGCTCTAGTGAACCCTCCCCGCCTCCATGTACCCGAGATACCTACTGGTGAAGTCCTGTTTTTTAAACAGAATTTAAATGGCTTTATCAAATAGTAAATCGCAACGAATGATGTTGTGACTTCCTATTGGCAATCATTTTGTTTATCTGGTGTGAGCTTTAAACCTGATAACTTCAGTAGAAAGCATCTTAGGAACCAGGGGTTACTGGTGTGAAAAATAGCAGCAGTTCAGTTTCAGGGGAGTCACATACTGTAAAAAATAAAATAAAATTTTAATAAATATAGGGGGTTACAAATAAGAATGAGTGAGGAGCTGCTGCTCTAAAATACTGCCATGTATGGACTAAGATCCTCCAAGCAGACTAATTTAAAAGTAATTTCACATTATATTGTAATGTCCTCCATTCTTTGCATCAAATTAATGTAAACATAATTTTTTTATTACTAAACAGAGGTTTAATAAAAAATAAAAAAAAGGAGGACAGATGCATTTAAGGAAGCCACCACTGAAGTGAAACCCTGGCAACATACGTATTCTTGTGTCTGCTTCACAATATGTTAACAGTTTTACTAAGGCACTAGCCGAGTCAGCCAACAAGCAGGTAAACTTCTGACTGTATAAACGTTTGCTAGAATCAATAAGAAAACATATGCTGTAGAATAAAGAGCTTACCCCTTGTCGAATTACTTTGCCACAATCTTCAGCCAACTTTCCAAAGAAAAAAGTGTTGATTGTTTTTATTTTTGAACTTGACGTTTCAGAAGGATCTACAAAGAAAAAGAAAAAACCCTTATAGCTATTTACACCATCATAAAACTAGGGGAAGAGAGGGGTTGGGCGATGCAAATATGGACATGTACAGTAGTCTAACTTCTGCCGAGCTCATAGGTCTACTTTATTTTGAGGTTTTGTTCTACCAATCCTGATCCATCTCCAATCCTAATCCCTTAAAGACTCTAAAGGGGGGACTCATTAAAGTCGGTTACAGGTTAAGGCTTTTTTTTTTGCAAAAGTGCTTTTGTGTGTTTTTAGAGTGTAATGGTTATTTATTCATTAGTCGTGATATTCATTTACAGGTTATATTATTATAAAATTATATTATTGACTCCTGGAGATTATAATTTACATGTGTTCTAATGCGCACTCCATATACTCATTTACTGACTGTCACTACTATACAGGCATAACCCGCATTAATGTACGCAATGGGACCAGAGCATGTATAGCGAAAATGTACTTCAAGTGAAGCACTACCTTTTTTCCAACTTATCGATGCATGTACTGTACTGCAATCATCATATACGTACATAACTGATGTAAATAACGCAATTGTAAAAGGCTCTATAGTCTCCCCGCTTGTGCACAGCTTCAGTAGAGGTAGGGAGCCGGTATTGCTGTTCAGGACGTGCCGACAGGTGCATGCGCAAGCTGCAGTTTGCCTATTGGGCAATATGTCCTTACTCGCGAGTGTACTGAAAGTGAGTGTCCTTAAACCGGGGTATACCTGTATGTACTTTTGTCCCTCATGCAATGATGTGGAAGGGATCAGCCTACATAGCACCAGTCAGTAGAAGCAAAACATTGCACTCAAACAAGATGATGGATCTACAACAGAAGACTGTGTCCTTATCATAAAGAGGAGTTATGGACTTGTATATAAAATTGTACAAGAACACAACACAGGGCATAGTCTCATCGCGAAGAACGAGAAGAAACCAATCATCTACCATGCATTTTTCCAGTGTCAAAAGCAATAAAATCCACTAAGAATGGGAAATACACCCCCCCCCCCCCCCACGATGTGTTGCTGTGTTCCAAAGGCAGAATGTCCATTACTCTGAAAGCTGTAACAATAATGTGTTACACTTAGTAAAATAATGTTACATATCAGCTGCAGCAATTCACAGACTGCAGCACTAAATTAGAAGCAGCCATTTCTTTAGGCACACAATCAAGATTTTTACAGATTTATAACAGGAGCACCAAATGATTGCCAGCTTGGGTAAGAATATATAATTATACATTGTCACATACTTTACATAGAAAAATAAGGGGAAAAAAAGTGAATGTAATATTGCTGCTTTAACTTCAGCAGCATATCCCTGCCTTTAGCATCTAATGTACAGTTTCTATACTTTTGATCGTAAGGCCAGTCATACAATTATAATGGACTTCAGAAACTTTTGTGGGATAATTGATGTTGCAGGAAACCCCTAGTAATATTTATTTTATTCCACAGGAAAAAAAAATGTAAGTGATATTTTAGTTCTACCTACAGGCTGTTTTTTCTGAGGCAGTTGAGCTACAAATGACATTAAAATTTATAAAAAAAAAAAAAATTATGGGAAAAATATCTTTCATGGATAGTGATCTAAAGTTATGTTTTTCCTTAAAACTGTATCTAGAAATGTGCAGGTAATGTATGTACTCAGCCCACCGGCTTTTCCTAGAGTGAAGTAGCAATATTATTCTGAGAATGGGTCTTAACAACTGTGGATGTTAGGATTTTTAGACTTAGCCCGATGTAAAAGCAGTGTAAAATAGCACACAAACTTATCCTTGTTAAAATGGAAAAGACGACACAAAAAGTGACACATTGTGAGAGCTCATTAGCATGCTATTACCCAGAATTTCTGGCAGCAGTAGAAGCATTGTATTCCCAGTGACTATGGGGAAAAGCAGGTTTGTGACATTTGAAAGTGCTCATATTGATCTAGAGATAAAAGTGGCTGCCGTATGCGACATCACACGCAGGACGCGGCCCAAACCCTGCCCCCCTCCCTTCCCCTCTGGGATCTACAGGCACGTTGCTTGAGCTCCGCAGCGGGCCGTGGGGTAGCCCCAGGTAGCGGTGTAATCTACTGGCTCCAAAATGGGCTTTATGCTGTTACCATCTACAAATTAGAACTACAGTACCTACCATCCAGTAGCCTGAGGGGTGTGGGGGATCGTTCCATCCTTTATTCAAGACTGCATAATGATGTAAGTGTAAAACGTTTATATTTATCTACAAAGTTATTATTAGAATATTGATTTGTGAGAGGTCACGTGACGACGGGGAGGTGAATGGCTGCTTAGTACCTGAGCTCCATTCCCACCGGCACTAGTTATATCAATAACTACAGCAAAATCGCGACAACAGCAACACAACCAGCAGTAAAGAATCTCTAAACATACCAGGATGGCTTCTAACAAAACAGTTCGAAGAAAAACCCAGACAGTCTCTACTTATTTCAAAAAAGGAGAGACAGCACAGGGAGACAGGCCTGAATCCCCTGCACAACCCACCATGACAGACCATGAGGGAGAAAATGCAAGTGCTGCATCGGACGACATGGATGTAATGAGGCGCAAGGATATGAAAGCTTTCTGCGCTGAAATGAAGCAATTTTTTACAACAGAACTTTGGGCTCTCAGGAAAGATATGGATGCCATAGGTGAGCGAACAAACTCCCTAGAGGTTAAGTCTGATGAGACCGTTACTGCACTGGCACAAACTCAGAAACAAGTAACTAAGCTGAGGGACCAGGTCAGATTCCTAGAGGAAAAGATTGAGGACTCTGAAAACAGGGACAGAAGAAGTAATATCCGTCTAAGGGGGGTCCCTGAGACTGTCACCGACCCAGAGGATTTTGCCACCAAGTGGCTAGAACAACTCTTCCCTGACAAGACGGACCGTGAGCTCCTGTTAGACAGATGTCATCGCGCCCTGAGAGGAAGACCTCAGGCAGGGGACCCCCCAAGAGACATTGTTATCAGGTTCCACCATTACCGCACAAAAGAAGAGGTATGCAAGATATCACGGGACACTAAACATATGGAGTTTGATAAAGTGAGATTCCAGGTGTTCCAAGACCTGTCCCCTGCCACGCTGGCCAAAAGAAAATCCCTAGCCCCCATTACAAGAATTCTGAGGGACCAGCAGATTAGATACCGGTGGCTATTCCCATGTGCAGTAATGGTGCTGCGGAATGGGGTAGCACATACCTTGAGACGCCTGGAAGACGGCGAGGGATTCCTCGGCAAGCTGGGCGCAGGGGGAGCGGCGGAGGTCTTGCGGGCATCCCCACGAGCAGAAGCAGGAGACGCAGACGTACCCTTACCCACATGGAGCAAAGCGGGGGCTCCGCGGTTGGCGGCAGGAGAAACGGGATCAGCAGCGGCCCATAACTGAGTTCTCACCCCATGAAATTTGGAAGTGCTCAAGCAAAGAAATAATCATATAAAAGGGATCCCTTTTGGTGTTCAGAACCTTCATCATGTCATTTTGCCTTTTCGTTTTACCTTCCAGCTGGGGTGTTTCAGCTGCAGTGTCTTGCTTCACCCGGAGGGAGGCATCGTAAGCGCGTCCTCCGGTGACCCAGCTACCCCCCCCCGCTCCTGCGACTACCCCCCCCCGCTCCTGCGGCTACCCCCCCCCTCACCCCACTACTGCAGCTACCCCCCCCCCTCACCCCACTACTGCAGCTACCCCCCCCCTCACCCCACTACTGCAGCTACCCCCCCCCTCACCCCACTACTGCAGCTACCCCCCCCACCCCACTACTGCAACTACCCCCCCCCCACCCCACTACTGCAGCTACCCCCCCCCTCACCCCACTACTGCAGCTACCCCCCCACCCCACTACTGCAGCTACCCCCCCCCACCCCACTACTGCAGCTACCCCCCCCCACCCCACTACTGCAGCTACCCCCCCCACCACTGCAGCTACCCCCCCCCTCACCCCACTACTGCAGCTACCCCCCCCCTCACCCCACTACTGCAGCTACCCCCCCCCTCACCCCACTACTGCAGCTACCCCCCCACCCCACTACTGCAGCTACCCCCCCCCCACCCCACTACTGCAGCTACCCCCCCCCCTCACCCCACTACTGCAGCTACCCCCCCACCCCACTACTGCAGCTACCCCCCCCCCACCCCACTACTGCAGCTACCCCCCCCCACCCCACTACTGCAGCTACCCCCCCCCCACCCCACTACTGCAGCTACCCCCCCCACCCCACTACAGCAGCTACCCCCCCCCACCCCACTACTGCAGCTACCCCCCCCCCCACCCCACTACTGCAGCTACCCCCCCCTACTGCGGATGCCCCCCCGCACTTGCGGGTGCCCCCCCGCACTTGCGGATGCCCTTCCAGACCTGCGGCTGCTCTCCCGGACCTGCGGCTGCCCTCCTGGTCGCGAGCGGGTCCGTCGCTGACTTTTGGAGGGCAGCCATATTGCCTCTATCCCTCCCTGTGCTCCGCGGGAGCGGCTCCGGTTTTCGCGGGCTTTGCCGCTGACGTCACTGCCAGGCGACGAGCCAGGGGCCGCTCTCTCGCGAGAGGACGGCGCGGCCCCACGTGACTGCGCACATTGCAGGGAGACTCTGCCCGAGATGCAGAGGGGGACGGTCCGCGATAGCGCAGGGGCCGGGGACACGGGGGGAATGCAGAGAGGTGGGGGCTGAGATCGGGGGATGAGAGGAGGATGAAAGGGGGGAGGAGGATGAAAGGGGAGGGGGAGGAGGATGAAAGGGGAGGGGGAGGAGGATGGAGGGGGAGGATGAGGATGAAAGGGGGGGACGAGGATGAAAGGGGGGAGATGAAGGGGGGGGAGGACGAGGATGAAAGGGGGGGAGGACGAGGATGAAAGGGGGGGGAGGATGAGGATGAAAGGGGGGGAGGATGAGGATGAAAGGGGGGGATGAGGATGAAAGGGGGGGGGATGAAGATGAAAGGGGGGGTGAGGATGAAGGGGGGGGAGGATGAGGGGGGGGGGGGAGGATGAGGATGAAAGGAGGGGGGAGGAATAAGATGAAAATGGGGGAGGATGGGGGGGGGGATAACGAAAGAGGGTAAAGAAAGATTCAATTCACTTGTCACCATCTGACGCGGAGCCCTTCCCAATAAAGTTTCAATGAGGCTCTGTATGTTATGTTATATGTATGTTAGATGGTATAGAATATCTGTTGCTTCTGTTGTATATGTTGTAGGTTATATATGTTATTTATGGTTCATATGTTATATAGGGTTAATGGGGTTAAATATGTTAAATATGTTCATTAAATCATTAAATAATTGGGTTCATTCAAATGCTGGGTATATGCATGTATATATATGGATATGCACTCACTATAACTTAGGTACTGCTGTAAGTCGTTATAAAGTTAAAAATCACGCTACAGTTTAAGGTTAAGTTAGTTATCAGTTTTGCGCCGGTGGGATTCACCCACGATGTCGTACATGTGTTCCTCATATAGGTCCCTGACGAATCAGGACCTCAAACAAGTCCCAGGGGGGTCGGTCCCGGGAAGGGAAAGCCGGCCATTTTGGAAGGTCAGGCATACCGACCTGCCCATTGGGCGTCAGACTCCCACTCGGGGGACCCCGAGGGGAGCTCTGGTTTTTCTTTTATTTTTTTTTCATTATTACAAAGCGATTTAACTTATGTTTCCAATTTTGCTTTACCCCTTATGTGTTTTCCCTTGTACTGTCTCCTCCCTCCCTACCCCTCCCAATCCTTTCCCCACCCGGCCGGGGAGGATGCCGACCTAGACGGAACACAAGAACTTTGCCGGATGGTAACACCAAAAACGTCCGCCAGTTGAACAAGGGACAAAGTGGACAGGGTGAGTCATCAAACGTTAGTTTGTTACACTTCTCACACATTAAGTGATGGCGTTAACCCTTATATCACATAACGTTAAGGGCTTTAATAGCCCAACCAAGAGAAAAATAGCTTTCACTGACTATAAACGAAAACACGCAGATGTCCTAATGTTACAGGAGACTCATTTTAGCAAGACCAACGCGCCTAAATTCCTAGACAAAGACTATGCCCAGTTCTACCTTTCCTCCGCACCGGTTAAAAAACGTGGAGTGGCCATCTTGTTCCATAATAAAATCCCATTTGTAGCCCAAACTATTAAAAGAGACACAGAGGGACGCTTTGTTATACTAGTGGGCACGATACGGGAGCAATGCATCACAATAGCCACAATCTATGCCCCCTGCGAGCAGGACGCAGTCTTCTTTGAAGACTTTTTTCGGACTCTACGCACCGTCGCAAGGGGCGGCGTAATACTCGCAGGGGATATCAACATGGTCATGCAACCAAATCTAGACAGATCAGGGAATACGGGCACAGTACATAAAAAAGTGGGGACCTCTTTACGCAAGGGCCTCAAAGACAACCAACTGACTGACATATGGAGAGAACTACACCCGACTGATAGGGACTATACGTTCTATTCCCACCCACACGGCTCCTACAGCAGAATTGATTATTTTTTCGTCTCTTGCCAACTGGTTCCTATGGTCTCCCGAGCTGGGATCCATGATATTTCATGGTCTGACCATGCACCGATAGAGCTAAGGTGCGAGCACATCCGAACAGGCAGACCAGGAGCGAACTGGAAGCTCAACGAATCAATCCTAAAAATTCCTGAGATTTATGAGACAATAAAGGAAGAAATAGTTCAATTCTTCCACACAAACACAGGCTCTGTAGATTCCCAGTTTGTATTATGGGAGGCTCACAAAGCGACGCTGAGGGGCATACTAATTAGCACCACAGCTAGGAGAAAACGGGAAAGGGACTCAAAAATTATGAAGCTTCAATCGAGATTACATTCCCTTACATCACTCCATAAGAGTAACCCAGACCCGCAAACCCTACAAGAATTGAAAGATACAAAAATTGAACTAAACATGTTGTTGACCTCCAGGGCAGATAACGCGCTGAGTTGGTCTAAGAGGAAATTTTACGAAAAAGCGAACAGGCCGGATACTATGCTGGCTCGAGCGTTAAGAGACAGACAAGTGAAGTTTAATATCCAAGCTATACGCTTAAAATCAGGTACCCCCACGGCCAACCCTAAGAAAATAGTAGAAGAATTTGGTTCGTTCTATGAAACACTATATAATGGAGAGAAAGTGGCACATAACGCTAAAACGAGCGAGAAGCTGAGAGATTTCTTAGCCAGCTCAAAACTAGGGAGATTGACAGAGGCAGAGAGAGAGGCCATGGGCGCTGATTTCACTATAGAGGAGGTGTCACAAGCCATTAAGGAACTCAAACCCTCAAAAGCCCCAGGGCCAGATGGCTTCTCGGGGCTATACTATAAGAAATTTGCCAAAGTACTAGCCCCTAGGTTGCTCCACGTGTTCAATGCAATATTAGCAGGAGCCCCCATCCCCAGAGAGATGTTACAGGCGTCTATATCATTAATCCATAAACCAGGTAAAGATCCGCTGGACTGCAAAAGTTATAGGCCCATATCCCTAATCAATACTGATATTAAAATATACGCTAAACTATTGGCCAATAGATTATGTCTAATCCTACCCAGACTTATACACCCAGATCAGGTCGGATTCATTAAAGGCAGACAGGCAGCGGACAATACCCGGCGATTTATTGATCTGGTAGAATTGGCCACTAAAAATAACACACAAAGTATGCTGTTAAGTCTGGATGCAGAAAAAGCTTTTGATAGGATAGACTGGCCTTACCTGAAGGAGACGCTTGCGGCATTTGGCTTTGGGGATCAGGTGAGTAGAGCGATTCTCTCGCTGTACTCAGGACCTACCGCCAGGGTAATACACCAGGGCTTTCCATCTCTCCCCTTTCAAATTAAGAGTGGCACGAGACAGGGATGCCCATTATCCCCTCTCCTGTTCACTCTATGTATAGAACCACTGGCGGCGCAAATTAGAGGCAACCCGGACATCTCAGGGTTAAACGTATATTCTCAAACACATAAAGCGGCCCTGTACGCAGATGATATCCTACTAATTATTTCAAAGCCCCTCACCTCCTTGCCAAACCTATTGGATTTATTGGACAGATTCTCGAGCATTTCGGGATTTAAAATAAATCAAGCTAAATCTGAAGCCCTCAACATCAATCTCCCTAGACACGTAGAGAAGTTATTGCAACTGAATTTTAACTTCCACTGGCAACAGAAATTCATAAAATATCTAGGAGTCCACATAGCCAAGAACACCAAAGACATCTACAATGCAAATTACCCCAACCTAATTCGGACGTTGATAGCTGACCTCCATAAATGGTCCTCTATACGAATATCCTGGATAGGTAGGATACATAGCGTCAAAATGAACCTACTCCCCCGTATCCTATACCTTTTCCAGACGTTACCAGTGCCACTCAGACTGAAGGATTTGCTCTCACTTCAGTCTGCAATCTCTAAATTTATCTGGGGAGGGAAAAAACCGAGAGTCAACAAATTAAATATGAAAAGATCTGTCCTAGCAGGGGGCCTAGCGGTACCCTGCCTGCTCTCATATTACAAAGCGGCTCAATTAAGCCAAATTGTTCAATGGCAATCCAGTCCACATTTAAAACGGTGGGTGGAATTAGAGAGTGCTGCCTGCGCTCCTTTAAAAATACGCAACTTGATTTGGCTACCTAAAACAGCACGACGATCTGCTAACATGCCGCTTTCCTCAATGACCAACTCGTTGTCTATCTGGGAGGCTAATAAGACTAAATACTCTCTCACAACGAGTAATTCTTCGATGTCCCCAATTTGGAACAATCCCAAGTTCGCTCCTGGCCTTCTGGAGGGAGATGCATCAATTTGGAAACATAAAGGTTATATACGAATTAAAGATCTGGAGGGTTACAATAGCAAGATTAAAACGTTTGATCACGTCAGAGAAGAAAAAGATATACCCCACTCAGAATTTTTTAGGTACCTCCAGCTTCGAGCATTTTATAACAAATTTGCCCCATACCCCCCCCCCTGACGTCATTCGAAAAGCTCTGTCTGGCAGAGACCGACACAAAGGGACTCACATCACAATTGTACAAGGAAGTAGTTGATTCTGCGAGCTTTAGACAGCAGCCACCGTCATTTAGAACCCAATGGGAAAGAGACCTGGGAGAGACATTAGAAGATGACGAGTGGAACGCTATATATATGGCCACGGCAAAAAGCTCCATATGTACCACACTAAAGGAGAACGCATATAAGGTCCTAATGCGGTGGTACCTCACCCCAATGAAATTAGCCAAGTTCGTGCCTGGATCCTCCTCACTATGCCCCCGGCAGTGCGGAGGATCGGCCGATCTGTTACATATGCTGTGGTCTTGCCCGCGGATCTCCCCACTATGGGAAGAAATTAGACATTGGATACAGAGAGTCTTCGACCTCACTATTCCCCCAGACCCATGGCTATTCCTCTTGAATAGACCACTAACGGGCCTGTCCAAAGCAAACAATAAACTAATAGCACATTTTGCAATAGCCACACGGAGCGAGATAGCAGCACTATGGAAACGCCCCGAAATTCCAAGTATCCCAAAGATTCGAAATCGATTGTGGTTTATCTGCCAGATGGAAAAGTTGACGAGTCTAGTTAACGACACTGGCACCAATTATCTCAAAGTATGGACGCCTTGGCTGGCGCAGACGGATATCCCCGGGGTTGAGAGGAACACAATCTGGCTGTGATAGATGAAGGTGCGTTCTCCTTTAGGAGCGGAAACTCAGCTCACGACGACTACACAGACAAATAGACAGAACGCCTACAGAGGTGTTAAACTGGAGAGGACGCAACCCACAAAGAACCTTACTAGGAGCGGTGAAGAGACCTAGCACGAGTCGATGCTCCTCTTCCGGCCGCGCCACCCCTTTACCCCCTTCCTACCCACCTCCTTTTTTTTTTTTTTTTTTTTTTTTTTTTATTTATTTTTTTTTTCTTTATTGATTTTGTGTTTGTCAATTTGAATCAATCGTACTATGTGAATTATGTTATCTTTATTGCTAGTCTACCCAAAACAATCCGGTCGAGTAGGGCCCGAAAAACCGGGATATGTCTCACAAGCTGACATACGGTACTGTCTATAGCGGAGATTAACACTAAAAATGAATGTAATGTATACTGTATTCTGTATCACTTGTTTGGAAAAATGCAATAAAATTTAAGTTACAAAAAGAATATTGATTTGTTTTCCTTGCGCTTCACTTTTTTGTTTTTAGCTGCCATATTAGATCATGCGATAAGCGCAACCTTACTCATAAGACTGACTGTAGGACATTGCCATTAAGAACAAGCTTTTGTCTCGATCCATAGCCCTTTGACGGGCTACATCTACTACAGTACCTGGGCCTCATTATGTCTAAGGCTACGGCCCCAGTGTTTACTGTTGCACGTGCGCCTGGCGGCACGTGCACAGATAAAAGCCACGATAAGCAGTCTGTAGGAGAGCGATAAGATGCGCAGCGGGGTGCGACCATGATGGGGGGGCGCAGCCATGACGAGGCATATCTGCCCTTCCATTGGCTGCCCGCCAACCACATGATCGCGTTGCAGCAAGAAAAGACTAAATTGTCTTCCCTGCCAGCATACACATCATTGCGCTTTGCATGCCCACACACGGCAACTTGAGCCTGCCCCTTAGAGGGCTGTGCTGTGTGGCGTGCATCGCAGCGGCCACTGGGGACTTTGCCTAAGAACTTAGCTTTCAACGCCTGTGATAGCTTAATGCAGTCACAAGCGCTAGAACAGTTTTGGCCAATATGTTGGAATTGGCTATATGGGATATTTCTGATAAATGTACAAGTGAAATATATATACTTTTAATTACCTTCAAGTACCGTTTTGAATAATTCCAAACCATTTCCTAGTTTAGTTGAAGGGTAGGTGAACAAAACACGACCCTAAAATACAAACATAAAAAGGCAGATTTAAACATAAAGAAAAGATGCATGTTTAATACTTTACAAAAGGTAACAAAAATGTTTTTGAATTTTACTTACAATTAACACAAAACAATAAATTTTCATTGTACACCCTTTTTTTTCTACACCAAATATGATACGTTTTTCAGTTAAGTATGTTCTGTTTTGCCCTTTTAAGTTATGATGCTCTTAAATCTGCTTTCAATCAGCACATCTTTTGGTTTGGACGCTTGCCGTTTGTATTTTTGACTCCAAATAATATGGCAGATTTATACAATGAAGTAATTGTGTGAGTCATTGTCACTAACCAAAGAAAAGTCAATACACGAGAAGAAATCTTTAATTTTATTTTAGTAGGGGAAGGGGCAAGAGCCTGTAAGGAGTAACAGGCATCACATTTATGATAACTATATCCAAGTAACATTTACAGACTATAATCAGTTTCCAGCGTTAATACAAAGGGTTTTGGAAGTAAAAAATAAAAAAAATAATATGCTGAGCATTGGTGCAGAATTTGACATCCTATTCCTGTAAAAACTTTTCTTAATTGGTCCTCCTAAAACTCAGCAAATCGCAAGTGACCACATGAGGGGCAACACCGAAAGTGAATTCAATTTTGCAATGTGAATACGTTATTAAAGTGAACTTATTAGCAAACACTTTTTTTCCCCATTGTACAGTTTTGGTTTGTTTCATTCACGTTTGTAACAGAATATGGGATACACATTAGGATAATAGACAGTAATGCTGCACACCAAAATAAGTAAAGATACTTGCAATAACCAGTGCTCCTGGTTCAGGGAAACCAATCTAAAAAAAATTCCTATACTTTAGTAAGAATAGATTTTCCAAAAGATTTGAGTCAGAACAGCACGTTTCAACCTTCTAAGGACTATTCTATAGAGTGTGCGGCCGTGCGAACTCACACGTGAGCAGCTACTGTGTGTATGTGTGTATGTATGTGTCATTTATTATTTATTTATTTTTTAAAAAAAACACTTTAGTAAAAATAAAATATTTATTAACATTGTGCAGACAGACACACACCGCAAAATCTTTATTTCCCCGTCTTCCCCGCCCGTCGGCCGGATGCACGCTCACTGCCGTGCACGGCACTTGTATAGGACCGACTAACCTCAGCCAATTAGAAGTGCCACTATATAACAGCCCTAAGAGGTCTTTTTCAAGTGATTGCCAGTCACTTGAAAAAGACCTCCAAGGGTAGTTCTGTTCTGACACAATAAATCTTTTGGAAAATCCGCAGTGCAGGATCATCTACTCCTACACATTAGGGTAGCATATCCTCCCAAACTGTTCCTTTTTAGCAGGCACACTACATCTTTGTATATCCTTTAAGACCAGCTGTGTGTGTGTGTGTGTGGTAAGCTGCATAGGTTAGGGGGCTTCCATTGGTATTGCTTGGAAATTGCATGATCCAGCACAAGCAGAGAAACTAGTGGTACCTATTTGTATGTGCGAAATGTTGGATGGTTTGGGATAGTCGAGAGGCAGCAATGGCAGGCAAACAGGTTACTATTTACTCAGGTTTTTATACGTCATCAGTAAACCAGAACATCCTTTGTTTTTGACTGCAAGTGGGAAATGTTAAATAAAGATACTGGCTGCTGTTAGGAAACATTTAAAGAACACACTTCTAAGGCCTCGTTCAGGGTGCAGGCTTCGGAGGGAGGGCGTGCTGCCATGGGACACACAGTATTCAATTTGAATACTGGTTGTCAGGGTAGCAGCTGCCCTGTCTCCGAAGCCCGGAGTTGACGCTGGCTAGTTTCAATAAACAAAAAATTTGTTTTCTGAAGCTGCAGCAGCGTCACTGGGACCTCGGCAGCCAATGAAATCATTCTTGAGAATTATTTCAAGACTGCAGCCTCGATCCAGCAACGAATTAACGAGGCCATTCTTGTACCACTTCATTATATGTAATGTCACATTAAATATAAAACTATGGAGTTGGCGGGTCAGTTGCAAAGATGACTATGTCAGCCCCTCCACTTACTGACAGTTACAGGGACTTTGACTTCCATGTATTCCGTTATGAGAAGTGTCATAAGCACTATAAGAAATAGTCCACTGGTCAAATCATAAACGGACTTAATATCACTCCCTAGCAGCGGTTACATCTCCTGCATCTGCACTCAGCCGCACTATGCACAGCAGGGAGGTGACTGTAGTGATAAGTAGACTGTCGGGGAGTTGAGTAAGGGACACTCATAATTTACCAGGAAGTATCGGTCTCTGTGAGTAACCCCGAGCTGCAAGTCTTGGAGCTCAGCTTTGCGCAGATGACTTGGAAGCTGCGCTTCTAAAGGGCCGTCCTCTTCTTTCAGCACAAGGACGGGCATGGTGCGGACAGCGAGCGTCACGTGGCGGAGATTCAAACTGCGGTTCCAAACCCAACTACTGCTCGCGCCAACAATATTCGTAAACACTAGCAGACACGGAGCTTCTCATTGCGCAGCTCACAGCCGAGAGGCGCCTGCGTGGGCTGACGTCACAGCTGCACGCACGGCAGAGGGCTGTCAAACACAGCCACCGTACTATGTTACAAAATAAATGGTTTGGGAGAGCAGGGGACTGTAAACGCCTTTTGTTTTCCTCAAATCAGCAGAGACTAGACTGAGAATGACTGATCGGCCACTCGGAGTTTGATTCCCTCTGACTGGTTCAATCATGTGACCTCTATCGTCTTTTCTGAAGCATGGAACTCTGGGAGTTGTAGTTCAGTGTCTGGTAGAATTGCGCGCAGTTGGCTATTCAGGAGGTCTACAATTCCCAGAATTGTATGGGCACACATCTTGCTAAACCCCACGTCTCTGTGAGTGACCTTTACCCATGCACTGTGTAAATATTCTACCACATAACTCCTGTTATTCATGTTTTGTCAATACAGAAATATTTGATGTTAAATAGTCTTTTAGAATATAGCTCTTGATGCCATAGGTATTTTTCAGTCTTTTAGTGGTCTCTGGGGCAATGAAATGTAATGGTATTTCTGGCTGAGGGAAATATTCATCCAGCTATACTTAGGAGGCAAAAAGTTAATAAAAATTGCACCAAAAAGCATGCAAAATCAGTGGTATAAGTGTAGCCGTGTCCCTTACCTTCTGTATGGGAGGCTGCAGAGAGGGTGACCGTGTCAGCCAACTGGTGACAGGACGCCACACGGTAAGCTACGGTCTGGGACCAGACCACAGGCATTATAATAGATACCAGCTGATATACCTGTCATTGCCTGGGATTTAATTTTCCTGCTCCCTCTCTCTCCGCTCCGCCCCCCTCTCTTTCTGCCCCCCCCCTCTCTCTCTCCGCTCCCCCCCTCTCTCTCTCCGCTCCCCCCCCTCTCTCTCTCCGCTCCCCCCCTCTCTGCGCTCCCCCCCCTCTCTCCGCGCCCCCCCCCCTCTCTCCGCGCCCCCCCCCTCTCTCCGCGCCCCCCCCCCTCTCTCCGCGCCCCCCCCCTCTCTCCGCGCCCCCCCCCTCTCTCCGCGCCCCCCCCCTCTCTCCGCTCCCCCCCCTCTCTCCGCACCCCCCCCTCTCTCCGCTCCCCTCCCCTCTCTCCGCTCCCCTCCCCTCTCTCCGCTCCCCTCCCCTCTCTCCGCTCCCCTCTCCGCTCCCCCTCCCTTCTCTCTGCTCCCCCCCCCTTCTCTCCCCTCCCCCCCCTTCTCTCCCCTCCCCCCCTTCTCTCCCCTCCCCCCCTTCTCTCCCCTCCCCCCCCCTTTTGTCCTCTCCCCTCCCCCCCTTCTCTCCCCTCCCCCCCCTTCTCTCCCCTCCCCCCCTTCTCTCCGCTCCCCCCCCGCCCTCTCTCCGCTCCCCCCCCGCCCTCTCCGCTCCCCCCCCGCCCTCTCCGCTCCCCCCCCGCCCTCTCCGCTCCCCCCCCGCCCTCTCTCCGCTCCCCCCCGCCCTCTCTCCGCTCCCCCCCCCTCCCTCCGCTCCCCCCCCTTTCCCTCCGCTCCCCCCCCTTTCCCTCCGCTCCCCCCCTCTCTGCTCCACCCCCTCTCCGCTCCCCCCCTCTCTCCGCTCCCCCCCCTCTCTCCGCTCCCCCCCCTCTCTCTCCGCTCCCCCCCTCTCTCTCCACTCTCCCCCCCTCTCTCTCCACTCCCCCCCCCCTCCTCTCTCCGCTCTCCCCTCCCCTGTATATATGCACACAAAAAGACTGCTGGGTGCACTCAAACTAACACATTAGGCCTGGGACATAGTAGGTTCAGCCGCGCTGGGCAGATTATTTATTTATTTATTTATAAAATATTTTACCAGGAAGTAATACCTTGAGAGTTACCTCTCGTTTTCAAGTATGTCCTGGGCACAGAGTAAAACAAATAGTACATGGTTACAAGTACAGTTACATAAATGAACAGAGTATACATTATATACAAGACATTGCGTGCACAGTTAAAGAAAAAATATATTATGAGCTTATGAAACAGTTACAGACCAGGTTAAAATGTGAGACAGCCTTAGATTTGAAAGAACTTAAACTGGTGGTGGATGTGAGAGTCTCTGGTAGGTTGTTCCAGTTTTGGGGTGCACGGAAGGAGAAGGAGGAACGTCCGGATACTTTGTTGAGCCTTGGGACCATGAATAGTCTTTTGGAGTCTGATCTCAGGTGATAAGTGCTGCAAGTGGTAGGGGTGAGGAGCTTGTTCAGGTAGCTGGGTAGCTTGCCCATGAAGAATTTAAAGGCAAGACAGGAAAGGTAAACTTTGCGCCTAGACTCTAGTGTTGACCAATCTAGTTCTTTGAGCATTTCGCAGTGATGTGTGTTGTAGTTGCATTGGAGAACAAAACGACAAATTGAATTGTAGAGGGTGTCAAGTTTGCTAAGGTGGGTTTGAGGAGCCGAGCCATATACTATGTCTCCATAGTCAATAATTGGCATTAGCATCTGCTGTGCGATACGCTTTCTGACCAGGAGACTTAGGGAGGATTTGTTCCTGTAAAGTACCCCTAGTTTGGCATAGGTGTTGGTTGTCAGGGTATCAATGTGCATCCCGAATGTTAAGTTGGGAGTCAAACCATAAGCCCAGGTATTTAAAACTAGTGACAGGTGTTAGGGTGGTGTTAGCGTTGGTTCTAATCAGGAGCTCAGTCACTGGAAGCTTTACAAATTTAGTCTTGGTCCCAAATACCATTGTTACAGTCTTGTCAGTGTTTAAAACAGTTTGTTTTGGGAAATCCAGTTTTCGAGTCTCAAAAAGTCAGACTGAAGTATGTGTTGAAGGTCAGAGAGGCTATGACTGTGTGCATATAGGATTGTGTCATCTGCATACATGTGTATTGAGGCTTCCTTACAAGCTGTGGGAAGATCATTAATGAACACTGAGAAGAGTAGGGGCCCCAGAACAGAGCCTTGCGGGACACCACAGGTGATATCCAGGGGGTTGGAGTTAGAGCCTGAGATGGACACATGTTGAGATCTTACTGATAGGTAGGACTGAAACCAGTTTAAAGCATGTTTCCCTAATCCAGAGCTCTGGAGTTTGTTAAGCCGGATAACATGATCAACTGTGTCAAAAGCCTTTGCAAAATCTAGGAATACTGCACCAGTGAGTTGTCCCCGTTCCATTCCACACTGGATTTCATTGCAAACTTTTAGCAGGGTAGTTACGGTGGAGTGTTTGGGACGGAACCCAGACTGGAATTGGCTAGGGAAATTTGTCTTGGTGTAGAAATTGGTTAATTGGGAGTGGACACATTTTTCCATGACTTTGGATAGAATTGGGAGAAGTGAGATTGGCCTGTAGTTTGAGACAGTGTTTTTGTCCCCACTTTTGAAGATTGGGACAACTCTGGCAGTTTTCCAGGTCTTAGGGATTTGGCCTGCAGGCAGGATAGAGTTGACTATGGACGCAATTGGTTTGGCAATGGCTGGGGCACCAAGTCGTAGGAACCTAGATTGTAGTAAGTCGGGTCCACATTGGCTGCTTAGTTTTAGTTTGAGGAGCGCTTGTCTAATCTCCTCTTCAGATACTGGGCCAAATTGAAAATTGTGGGCAGTGTTGAGAGGGGGTGGGACTGTAGGGATACTCCCAGGATGAGATTCATGTTTGGGGTTTGTGCTGCGTTTCGCTAATAAGTTAGTGGCACACCCCACAAAGTAATCATTGAATGCATTTGCGATGTCAGAGGGGTTTGTCAGAGTAATATCCCCCTTAGTGATATTACTTGGTTGTTGATGGTTAGGAGGCTGGAATATATTGTTGATAACCTTCCAGAAGTTAGCTGGGTTTGATGTATTCTGGTGGAGATTGTCAGAGTAATATTGTGCTAACCCCCTGCATCTGTCATCAGCGCGGCTATAGTATCCCCTTCCGCATGCGTGCGGAGGCTCAGAAAATTTGCCGAGACAGGCAAGTTTAAAATTTGCCGCTCGGGGAAGCGGAGGAGCGGTCACGTGACCGCTCACATCCAATGGGAGCGAGGGACTAGCCCCACCTCCCGCTCCGCCTCCTGACATGCCTCCGCCCCGCCCCCTGAGCGCGCTCACTGCCTCGCCTGCCAGGACAGGAAAAAGCTCAATTTTGAGCAGGTGAGGCAGAGCAGGAGCGCGGCTCAGCGCGGCTGAACCTGCTATGTCCCAGGCCTTATACAAAAATTTAAATATACTCATCAATAGTCCGTGTGCTTGCAGAAAGACAGGGAACACCAGCCAGTCCAATGAAAATACAAAAATAGAAAATCCGCAGCACTTACGAATAGAACAAAAAGTTGTTTATTCTCAGTAAATGAGCAGGCAGTCAGAAATGTGGGGGTGGTCATGTTTGCAAGACGCGCATGCGCAATGCGGTGAGGCGCACATGCGCAGTATCGGGGTGTGGCAGCCATCTTGGAATGGCTCCGCATATACAGTAGCAGGACTACATGTTCCAGAATCCTCAGGGGGTGGAACTACCACATGGACTGTCCCAGCCAATGGGATCTGGTGGTGATAAGGCCAGGATATACTCCACGTGCTGAGAGCACGATAGTCAGTCCTGACGGAGGAGCTAAGGAAAAAGGTAGTGTCCAGGAAGCAGTGCTTCCTGGACTAGGCCCAGACCTTGCCCCTTGGGCCCCAGCTCTGCACTGAGCCAATCTAAGTTCTGTGCTATAGGAAAGACCCCAGATAGGGAATCTTCTCCTCTAGTACTAGTGCTATGCGGGTGGACGGACGGCCACACGGCACTAAGCGGCCTGGGATCAGGGCATAGTATTCCAAGACACTTGGGTGAGACACTCCAGCTGGAGCTCACCCTACGAGGAGGATCGGGACCCTTCGGAGAGAGGGGAATTGTTGTCTGAGGACCCGCTGTATGGGACCTACTCCAACACACCTGTACACGCTGCACCTGGGTACTGGAGTACCCAGGCAGACACCCAACGTGCACCAACATTCACAGGGGGTAGCACTACCTCACATTTGGGTGTGATTGCTGGAACGGACAATGGGGGTTATTGGTGCCAACGCACTCTCAGTATTTTGGGGACACCACTCAGTGTTTGGGGTCACTGTTTTATATTGTTGCGGCCTAGTAGTGTGTGTGTTAAATATTGTGTACAGTAAAACTCAGTTATATATGTTGAGTGGTGTGTTATTTACTACTGTTGTATTGGTTCCTGTGAGGGGTTATCCCGCCAACACTGGGATCCCTCATAGGTGGAGACGCTGCACGCACGGAGATAGAGCTCACCCCAGGCTCCCAGAAGCGGAGGCTTAGGCCTCCAGTGTGCATACAGGTACAGCAGCACTCGTAGTCACCCGCGTATTTCTTTAGGCATAGGGAAGGGGGCTGCATACCTGATAGGTAGGAATGAAACCAGTTTAAAGCATGTTTCCCTATTCCAGAGCACTGGAGTTTGTTAAACAAGATAACATGATTAACAGTATCAAAAGCCTTTGCAAAATCTAGGAATATTGTACCAGTGAGTTGTCCCAGTTCCATTCCACACTGGATCTCACTGCAAACTTTTAGCAGGTTAGTTATCGTGGAGTGTTTGGGGTGAAAGCCAGATTGGAATTGACTAGGGAAATTTGTCTTGGTATAGTAATTGCTTAATTGGGAGTGCACACATTTTTCCATGACTTTGGATTGTATTGGGAACTTAGATTGCAGTAAGTCAAGTCCACATTGGCTGCTTAGTTTTAATTTGAGGAGCACTTGTGTAATCTCTTCAGATACTGGGACAAATTGAAAATTGTGTGCAATGTTGGGAGAGGGTGGGGCTATAGGGGTACTCTCAGAATGAGGTTCATGTTGGTGGTTTGGGTTGCATTTTGCTAATAAGTTAGTAGCACACCCCACAAAGTATTCATTGAATGCATAATTTTGTGGTTTTTATCATCTGTCTATCTGAAATAAGAAATTCCAGCATCTGCTGGCATCTAGTACAGGGGGTAAGTATCTCTGGAAGCAGGGGGTCACTGGAGCTGAAATTAATGGGCCTCCGCTCTGGAGAGCCCTTGCTTCAATCCTCTATAAAACATTTTTTTTAAACTTTGCAACAAAAATCAATGGCTCCTATTGCTCTTTTAAAGTGGTAAAATAAGGATACATTGAATCCAAAAATGAATGGATAAATAAATTCAATCAAATTTATAATGAGCTAATTTATAATTAAAAATAGGTTTGTTTAAATTTATTTTGTAACAAAATCTGTTTCTAAGTGACTTCTCAAAGAGAAACCAATAAATCAAAAAATCTAATTTTATATTACCTTCTACTGATTGCCTAAGGAAAAATGAATGAATCATAGCATTTGAGACAGATGTTGCATAGTCTTGACTCTTCCATACAATAGCAAGGGTGTTTTTTTTCTTACTAAAGACCAATAGCAGATTTATTAGAGAAGAAAAAATGTACTGCTTTCAAAGTTTTTGATTTTGAAATTGAAATGTAATGCCATTTTAACATGGCAGTTCACTAATTATTCAACGGGGAGACTGATCTATTATACATTACATAGTACTAAAATTATTATATTTTATCTGTTTTTGTAATGAATGGTAAATAAGCCTCAGCTAAATTGTGATTAGTCCCCTGCCAAGCACATTGATAACTTGTTTTGGTCTTATAATTATATTAATCGCCTGAAGAATTTAATACAGCATGGTTTGCCATATTTACAAAGCAGTGCTACTCCAAAGGAAATTTTCAGATGCTGAAAGTCACCTATGTCTTATTCCCTTAAAGAGTCTACTGGCACCAAAAGGTGTGTTGTGGCATAGCACCACTTAGAAAAAATAGCCCCATATACTATGTCTAAAATAGGGTTGTGTAACAGGGATTTATCCCTGTTAAAGAAACTTGCCACTAATCTAGCAGTGTGCTGGTTAATTGCTGGTGCAATCAACCCATCTGCTAATCACAGCTCTGTGAAATAGCCTGTTCTGAGACAGGAAGGAGAATTCCATAGTCTCACAATTGGGGGCTGAACCAAGGAAGGACAGACAGATTTCTTTAGCTCACATTTGGTGAGCTGACCCAGGAAAGCAGAGAAGCATGCACACAGACACTGTCTTGAGCTGCAAAGAGACTGCACGCTGCCAGCAAGACACAGTGGACAATACTTCTAAACCTGGATCCTGACATTGCCTTATCACACAAGGGCGTGGACACCAGGAGAACAGAGAAGCCTTCCCCTACAGCTACAAGAAACAGATAAGACTTTCTTATGGGACTGTTTATATATCTGTTTACATGTATATATATTTGGGGCTGGTAAATAGCTTAGCCACCCAGTTATAGAGAAGGATGAACTACATGTGTAGATAGGTTTTTGTTTTGCTTGTTTTCCTGTGTTAAAGGGACAGCCGCAATAAAGCCTAATTTTAGTTTCACTTTAAACGGTCTCCATTGCGTACCTCTGCACATGTCCTCTTACAGGTTGGCAAATACCAAAGCACAAACATACAACTAGGCACTACCCAATAGTGAACTGCTCTGGCTGGGATCATTTCAGTTTTGTTTTTTTTGCAGAGTGGACATTGTTGGAAAAGGTTTAGAACATAAAAAACCAAAGAACAAATAAGGTGCGCAGACATAGTGTAAAATCATTTGTAACCCTGTTTCCCCCACCCAATCTCACATAGGGTCTATCTTGGGGAAACTTGCTCCGGTTATCTCTTTGAGTGGGGTGCAAACCTGCTGGTAACAGGGGGCCCGGAGTCTCCCGCATGGTGTTGTAGGGGAATGACAGGACAGGCTTCTGGGGTCTTGCCCAAATAGTACTCACAGGTACAGCGCCTTCATCTCTTGCAGCCCCCAGGTGTATGGGGAGAAGTCTCTGCAGGAGAATCTCTTCACCCTCTTCCCAATAGACTTCACTCTCAGGTAGGAGGTATAATAAAACACAGTGTTCTTTATTTGATCTCTTTCTGTATTAAGCAGCAAGGTATAAGCTTTCAGGGCTTCCACCCTCAGGATGTCCCTGGACTCACTCGCAGCCTAAGGGCACCAGGAGCAGTCCCAGCTCTTCCCTTACTCCCTAATAGAGTAAGAGGAACAGTCTCCCACCACTCCCCAGAGGGAGGGCACACAGTGTACAGAGCCCTGCACACTGTTCTCGGGTAGACCAGCCTCTCACGGTAGAGGCAGACTGCTAAATACAGGAAGTGTAGTGCCTTAAATACAGATCCAGTATTCACCACCCCTGTGCCTCTGGTTGAACACAAGGCCTGATGACACTACCTTCTCTGACTCAATGCACTGCAATGAGTGGGGAAAACCCATGATTTCTCCTGGCACCTACCATTACTAGGCATTACTGCCAGGAGGAGGGCAGACCTATAGCCAATCAAGGCTACACTTGATATGGAAAAAATATTCAGTGACAAGTAGAAGAATGCACTCACATAAAATGAATGAGAGTATAGTCGCCTATGTAAAGATACTCCAGTCGCGTTGGATAGAGATAAGCAGCAAGCACAATTCTTGGCACACACACCTGAGTAGTCTCCAGCCTCAAGCCATCATCCAGTATCTGCTGTAAACCCCAGCTCCGATCGTAGACGAGCACACAGGGAAGACCTACTTCGAGGACTTTGACGTCATATCCGGGTTGTCGCCGTAGCAATGAGGAAACCGGTCGGGAAGACGATTCTGCAAAGAAGTACCTCTTTACATCCCAAAGACCAGAAAGGCTCCAGTGGTCCATTCCCGGGCGCCAGAAAGACACACAAAAGGAGCAATAGCTGATTGTCCACGGAGGCTTTAAGAGACTGGCGACTATCCTCATTCATTTTATTTTGTGTAAGTGCATTGTTTTACTTGTCACTGAATATTTTTTCCATAAAAAGGATGTTACACTGTCTGTGCCCCCTATGTTTTCTTTTTTTTTTTTTTTTTAGTTTTTTTTTCTGATGAGGACTGGTTATCCTGACACGTGGGGCAGCATCTATAGACTATTTTGAATATAGAATATCTATAGTATCGTCCTGAAGAAGTCCCGGAGAAACGCGCTGAATATTGTATGCAATTTGGGAACTGAAGTGAGCAGTGCTGAAAGCTGTAACTGCTGATCCAGCCCCTAGACGAGCCATCACCGGAAGGGACGTGTGGACTGCAGAAGAGAATCAGAATAAACTGGAACTGCCGCAAGAAATGCCATGAACCGAGGGTTCCAGTGTTGTTACACCAATGCGTATATTTTTGTACAGAATGTGAGTGCATATTTTTATGTCCCTATGAAGTAAAAGTATTTTAGACAGACTACACTATTTTTGTATTTTCTTCATTTGATTCTGACAGTGCACCATGGAGAGTACATCGGAGAGTTATCGTTGCTTCCATGAGAGAGATAAATGGCCCCTGATATGCGATATATCTGTTGGAACATGTGAGCGGGATAGATAAAATTGACATATTAATCCCGTAGTTGTAAATTGGTTACACTATTTATTTTTTCTTGATTTATTTATATATCAACTTTGTGAAAACTCTGCGCTCCTCTTACCTGGAAGACATTGCTACTGTTCAAGGACTTTTGGAACGGTCCTCAAATGTTTTTTTTTTTTAGCTGCTTTACAGATTATGTTAACACATTTATATTATAGATGATGGATTTTTACTCTTAGATTGAATTACTTCACTAGCACTAGTTTTGAAGGTGCTTGTCGGTAACAAGCAGGCCGACCTGCAGGGTTGAGGTAGGATATGGGAACTGACCACAGGCCTGGGGACTGAGTCCTGATCGAGGAGAATGTCTGGGTAAAAAGTAAAGGTCGGGGCAAGATTCCAAGATCAGGGAAGCGTGCAGCAGTGTAGTCAGGGTCACGGTTCCGTGGTCAAGGAGGAGAGAGACAAACAGAGTCCAAGTACAGGCAGAGGTTCAGCACAGTGTATCATGATATCAGACAGGTCAAGGAGCACAAGGGGTAAGATACTTTGCTCGGACACTGGCTGATGAAAATGTCTTCCTTATAAAGGCCACGAACAGGTTAAGCCGATTACAACCGTCATCCAGGTTGAGGGTGGAATGGAAGAAGAAAAAATTCCAGCGCACAGCCAAGGGCGTAGGATCCAAAAAAAGACAATTTTATTTCAAAATTCTTTAGAAAAGGAGGTACACAACACTCCTACGAGTTTCGTACACAGGACTTTATCAAGGAGTAGATTAGCCTTCTCTCTGGTCTCTTTTAAACTTGCCAGCCATTGCATTTTTGCACCAGGATCGTCATGACCAAAGCGTGACGCGCACACTCCCCATGCGTGCGCACACAACGTGCGCACTCCCCAAACATTTGTGCGAGCACCCCTCACCCGACGCCAGAAGTCCGTGCTGCTCGCCACCACGGATACCCGGATAAGCACCAAACTGCTAGCATCCATACCGTGATCACTCCCCTCACTGATCCCGATGTCACTAAGCAAGGGAGCGCATGAAATGTACAAATCTCTAAAATGAAAAGAGAATGACATCATGTGGAAAGTTACAGTATTATGCGGTGTAAAATGTAAAGCACCACTATCATCAACTATACCAGGAAGCCCACATCTAATCTCCGTAAACAGGATAAAATCAGTCAGTTTTTCCTAACAATGTTTTGGATGTAGACCTGCTCTGCCTTGATTAACTGATTGTGAAAGTCTGTTCACCTTTTTCAATATTTACAATCAGTTAATCAAGGCAGAGCAGGTCTACATCCAAAACATCGTCCTACCTTAATCCATTATTGTTTTTCTCCACTATTATTGTTCTGCTTGCCTCATCTCCTAGCACCATCATTTGTCATATCTGCAAACTAGAGCTACCACTCTCTGTTTAGATTTGGCAACACCACTTCCTGTATGAGGTTCATTCTATTGCTCAGCCATGATAGAACAAAAAATTGCTGTTGCATAATAATGCTCACACTCTTCCTACACGTACTTTCATGTCACGCTTCCATGCAATTATTTAAATCATGCAATAATACTCTGAATAAAATACATATAAAAAATTTACAGACATTATACTGACATGGAATGCAAATGTAAGGATGTGCATATATATCTAAAGGTTCCGCGCTGTCAATCACAAAGGTAGCGCCATATTAGTCATTCTGTCAGTAAGGTCACTGTGTACAGTTGGGCTGCGCATGCGCGAGAGAAGCGCGCGAAGGGTAACCAATCTGTGGAGACTTTGGGGGTTTGAACTCTGAACTCCGAACTGCGAGAGAGTCAGCTGAGGCTGAGAACCAATCGGGTGCGAGACTCTGGATAGAGGAACCGGATGCGTGTGGGCGGTGGGTGAGAGCAGAGAGGGAGGTGAAGGAGGAGGTTGGCGGAACCTCGTGTGCGCGAGCGGAGGGTCAGTGACCCGTCCGCTTAGGTGAAAGGTATTTCCCCGGTCCGAGGAGTATTCCCCTGTCATCGTAGGGTGCTGTTTTATAAGGATGGCCTTAGTTGGTAGGGACATTTCCCATTAGTGTGATTTGGCTGCGGAGCTGCGGCCGCCATCTTGGATTGGATACAGACGGCGCTGCAGCAAGGAGTGACGGCGAAAGGCTGGAGCAACGCTAGGACCCTGCGTGGAGTGTGATGGTCATCGCAGTGACCGGAAGGTATCATTGTTTATAAGTGCACCTACACCGGTCACCAGGCGCTGATCCCGCCTCCCACTAACTAATTGGGCCCACTGTGCAAATCCTATGGTACCATACCTATACTGGTTATAAGACATACTCCTAGGGAGAGTGGCAGAGCCACCTATGTAAAGGACATTAACCCTAATAAGGTGTGGCCGAGCCACGGTGTGTGTGTGTAATGTTATATGTTTATTCTGCAGATCATTTGTTCTTTATGCATGATATATAAAAGGTTGCTGTTGCATAATGCTGTTGTGATGTTCTTGCTCAGGGTATAATCTCTATCATGGGGATCCTGGGCAAGTGGAGGCGCTGCACCGCGATTAATAAAGGTATGACCCCAGGCTCCCAAATAGCGGAGGCTCAGAGCTCCTGAGGACACAGGTACATGCACCACAATAGTTCCTTATTGCAGGCGTTTACAAAAAGGGCTACATTTGGAGGCGCTGCTGAGATCTTAGACCTGGGGTGCCCCCACATATTTTTGTCTCTATTGTGCAACCAACCCAAATCATGTCGGTGCCCTCGGCGCTCGAGGTGCGCAAGTGGGCCCAACGGCGCGGGATTCCCTTGAACCGTGTTTTCGCGCTGGGCCATGTCCCCGCCATGATCTCGTTAGGCACAGTGACCGAGCAGGTCCGAAAGCTCCCTCTCCTGGACAATGCCCAAGTACAAGACCATTTTTATGACCGCGACCAGACCTGGCGCCGGATCTTGTATGCCACTGAACAAGATATATGCCCCGAGGCTTTGCCCCGTATACTGCTGCTGCCCGAGGCCCCGGGGGTGCGCTGTCCCAAAGTCCAGGCGGACACCCCTGTGCCCCTGGCCACTTCCACCCCCCGGAGAGAGTATACCCCCACCGTTGGCGCCGCGACGGGAGGCTCAGACCACTCCCCTGACCGTGGCCTGCACCCTCGCTGGCCCGCAGCCCTGAGCCTAGGCTCCTCATCTACCCCGTCCGGCCTGCGGGCGGGCCTCAACCGACTTAGCCTATCAAGATTGGACGCTCACCCTGCCGTTGGGGATAGCTTACCGGGAGACACCTCTTTTCCCGCACTAGCCGCCGCTATCCACAATACCACCCAGTCGCTCCAGTACAGGAAGTTATAGGCCTTCTCCGGTGAGAAACCCACGCCCCAAGGGGAAGTAGGGATAGAGGACTGGTTGGATCATACCGAACAGGTACTGCCTGAATGGACCTGCACGGACGCGGTCCGCCGACAGCGCATCGTCGAGTGCCTACGACCCCCCGCGTCCCACATGGTGCACTACTACCGTGATGACAACCCGGAAGCTGATGCAGCGGATCTCATCTACTGCCTAACCAAGGCGTATGGAGCTCCGGTGGATATGTACACTTTGATGTCAAAATTTCATGCGTTAGCCCAGAAGGAAGGGGAAATGGTATCCGATTTTCTCAGGCGACTACACCTGGATCTTTGGAATATGGTGAGGAAAGGCGTGTTGCCAAGGAAAGAAGCCAACGGACTACGTACCACTCAGTTGCTGAGGGGCCTCCTACCCCTACACCCCGTGTCGGTGCGGGTCAGTAGCTGCATAACGCCCGGACAAGCCCTGTCGTTTCACGACTTAATGGATCGGGTCCCAGCGCACGAGATGGTGTTGTTAGGGCGTGACTTAGCCACTGGAAAGAAGCCACCGCCTGGGGGTAAAGAAGCCAAGAAAGTGGACCCAAAGCCCGACGTGCCCGAACCTGGGGATCCCGATTCCGAGGATGTCCCTACCCCAGTGACACCCAGACCTCGTCCCCCGACTGGGCGAAGTCCCCCAACCAGGAGAGACGAAGCTTACCTCAGTCAAATGCAGTGTTACGCATGTGGAAAGATGGGACATTTACGGGCCCACTGCCCCACCTCGCGGAGGACGTCATCCCGACCGGCGCAATCGATGCCGTGCCAACCCCTGGAGGATGAAAAGGTGTTGCCGCCCTCTCAGAGCTCCCGAATTGGCCCCGCTTCCATTGTTCGCGTAGTTATCGAAGGCATCTACGCCGCCGCATTGTTGGATACGGGTTCTCAAGTAACCATCGTGTACCGGCCCTTCTACGACCAACATCTCCACCGACTGCCGTTGTTATCTGCGGATGCCCTGCGACTACGGGGATTGAGTCATGAAGATTACCCCATAGACGGAGTAGTAAAGGTGCAGTTAGATATTCTCCAGCTGAATACTGGTAAACATCACCCCATGGAGGTGGAGGCCTTAGTGTGCCCCGAACCTCAGGACCACCCCAGCGCCCCAATCATCTTGGGGACCAACACTGACATTGTGCGCGCGGTGTTTCGCCAGTTTTTGCAAGAAGCGGGAGAAGCCCCACTGCTGGCCTTAGCGGCCTGTCCCGCCCTCCAAGAGGTCTGCGGTAGAATTGCGGCTGAAGAAGAGTATGGCGTCCTTTACAGTCAAGAATGGGGACTGACTCAAATTCCCCCGGGGGAAGGACGAATGATGGTCGCCGCTTGTCACTACCCCCGACGACGGTTGGAGGATCAACTCTTCACCGTGGAAAGTATGGCCCAGGACGAACAACACTTGGGATACAAAGTACTAGCCTCTGTCAAGAAATGGCCCGGGAAGATTCCGAGGCGCACCTGGGTGTACGTGCAGAATATATCCCCGTACCCCATGACTATCGACAGGCGGCAGACGCTGGGAAGGATATACCCTGTAACTCCTGAGGAGAAGGTTTCGACGGGACCCTCTAGGTGCCCACCTACTACCGTCGAGTCAGTGTTGGAATTTGACTTCGGCGACTCGCCACTCCCAGATGTGTGGAGGAAGAGGCTGCGGAACGAGCTACACAACCGAAGGAGTGTGTTCTCCACTGGTGATATGGACGTGGGTTGCAGTCGCAGCGCCCACCATACCATCCGAATGAGCGATGCTACCCCCTTCCGGGAGCGCTCCCGCCGGCTTGCCCCCAGGGATGTTGACGAAGTGAGGGGATTAATCGACGAGATGAAAACGGCTGGCATCGTGCAGGAATCTCGGAGCCCTTACGCCTCACCCATTGTGGTAGTCCGCAAGAAGAACGGGACGGTCCGTTTATGTGTGGATTACAGAACTCTGAATACCCGTACTATTCCCGATCAGTACACACTGCCCCGAATCGAGGACCTCCTAAACGCTCTAACGGGAAGCAAATGGTTCAGTGTGCTCGACCTCAGGTCCGGATATTATCAAGTGCCCATGGGCCAGGAATACCAAGAAAAAACGGCCTTCATCTGTCCATTAGGGTTTTACCAATTTACCCGCATGCCGCAAGGGATCTGCGGTGCCCCGGCCACGTTCCAGAGACTAATGGAAAAAACCCTCGGAGATCTTAACCCGCGAGAGTGCTTAGTGTACCTGGACGACATTATCGTGTTCGGGCGGACTCTAGAGGAGCACTCCGAGAGACTGATGAAGGTGCTGGATAGACTTCAGGGGGAGGGTCTCAAACTGTCGCTGGACAAATGCAAATTCTGTCGGTCCTCTGTGACGTATGTGGGCCATATTGTATCGGCTGATGGGGTATCCACCGACCCAGGGAAAATAGAGGCGGTGGTGAATTGGCCTAGACCTCAAAATGTTCAAGAGTTGCGGTCCTTCTTGGGGTTTTGTGGCTATTATCGGCGGTTTGTAGAGAGCTATTCCAGCAAGGCCAAGCGACTGAATGATCTTCTAAAGGTGTATCGGGGAGAAACCGGGAGAAAAGGAATCTCGGCGCAGACACCCTTTGGGAAGACATGGACTCCAGAATGTGAACAGGCCTTCAAGAACTTAAAGACCAGCCTCACTCGGGCTCCCGTCTTGGCCTACGCGGACCCCGACAGAGACTATGTTCTACATGTCGATGCTAGCCTTAGCGGATTAGGAGCGGTTTTGCATCAGAAGTATGAGACCGGGCTGCGTCCGGTGGCCTATGCGAGCCGAAGCTTAACCCCTAGCGAGCAGAATTACCCGGTCCATAAACTGGAATTCTTGGCGCTAAAATGGGCTGTGGTAGATAAGCTGCATGACTACCTATATGGGGTACAGTTCGAAGTACGCACGGATAACAATCCCATGACCTATATCAATATGTCTGCCAAATTGGACGCCACAGGACATCGGTGGTTAGCTGCTCTAGCCAATTACAGGTTCAACCTCAAATACAAACCCGGACCCACCAACATAGGTGCCGACGCCCTGTCTCGTCGACCTGGCCTTCAATCCACCCCTGATGAGGAAGTTTGGGAAGAGATACCGGGTCCCGGGATTCGTGCCCTCTGCTCTGTGGCTGCGGTAGTCGACGACCACGTGGCGTTCTCGGAATTACGGGTCGTTGACTCGTTGGGATGCCATTCGCGGGCTATTCCTCGGGCCTATCAGGGTCGAGAAGGGATGAATATCACTGACGATAATATCATCTCGTGGAGGGTTCTAGTGCATTATCAAACACAAGACCCCATAGTGGAGCTAGCACGTCAAGCGGTACAACAAGATAACCCTTCTATACTGAAGCGAGCCCCCAAAGACTTGGTGAAACTCCTGTCAAATGAGTTTGGGAAGTTCGAAATGGACAATTGTTTGTTATATCGGGTGATACCTTATCACAACCATCCCGATCGGCGTCAGCTGTTTTTGCCGGAACGTTTGAGAACCCTAGTCCTCCGGGCCCTTCATGATGACCATGGTCACCTGGGCATTGACAAGACATTTGGGCTACTACAGGATAGGTTCTATTGGCCGAGAATGAGGGAGTCCGTGGAGCAACATTGTCGGAGGTGTAATCGCTGTTTACAAAGAAAGACACTGCCCACCAGGGCGGCTCCTATGGCACATTTGAAAAGCACGGGTCCAATGGATTTGGTGTGTATGGATTTTCTCTGTATCGAGCCCGACAATCGGGGAGTTAGTAATGTTCTAGTGATCACTGACCACTACGCTAGGTATGCCCAAGCGTTCCCTACGAAAGACCAGAAGGCCGTAACGGTGGCCCGAGTACTATGGGAGAAATATTTCATTCACTATGGGTTGCCGAATCGTCTTCACTCTGATCAGGGCAGAGACTTTGAGAGTACACTGATACGGGAGTTGCTCACACTACTGAACATTGCCAAGTCGCGTACTACCCCGTATAACCCCGAAGGGGATGCTTTGCCTGAACGGTTCAATCGCACTTTGTTAGATATGTTAGGAACTCTGACGAGCCCGCAAAAGACGGAGTGGAGTAAACACGTCGAGGCATTGGTACATGCGTATAATTGTACCCGACATGAGTCCACTGGGTATACCCCGTATTTTTTGATGTTCGGAAGAGAAGCCCGGTTACCGGTGGATGTGCGCCTGCGGATATCTACCGATGGGGTATCCAATAGGACGCACTTCCGATATGTCCAGCGACTAAGGGACAGTTTACAGTTGGCCTATAAATTGGCTGAAAGGACGACTGCGCAACTGAATGCGGGAAATAAAAGGCGCTACGATCACAAAGTACGTCATAAGGAAATTCACCCCGGAGATGCGGTCCTCTTACGCAACTTAGGTGTTCCTGGGAAGCATAAATTGGCAGACCGGTGGCGGGAGGGTGTGTATGAGGTGGAGTCACAAATGCCTGGTCTTCCTGTGTACCGGATCAAGGATTCTGAAGGCCGCGTAAAAGTGTGGCATAGGAATCATCTGCTTCCCATACCTCGAGTAGGGACGGATGAATTGGAAGTCCCAGCCACGCCCATAGATGGAGGAGTTGAACACACAGAGGATGGCCCAGAGACTGTAAAAATTGCCACCTCTGAGGATCCAATGGAAGGAACCTCTCAAAGGGGCCTTCCGGCCGCGGAGGCATCTCCCGAAGGAGCCACGGGTAAAGAGCCTCTTGGCCCGAACACTGACCCTTTGACTCCCGCGAGTCAGCCCCTAGACCCTCAAAGTCCATGTTTCACACCCCAAAGAGACAGTACTAATGTTGGAGACCCCTCAAGGGTAGAGATGGAAGCACAAATTGAGACTGGATACTCTGCAGAAGAAGCAGAGGAGAATCAACCCCGGCGAAGTCAAAGAGCCTGTCAGCCTCCCATGCGAATGGCATATGATCAATTTGGGGCACCCCATTATGAGGCTCAGCAGTGGACTCGGCATAGGATGCAAGCTATGATGGTACTGATTAACGGAATGTGTAACCTGATCTAGGAATGAGAGGGTTGTGTAAATAGTTAGATATATATGTGGTTTATGTAGTCCAGCGGGGACGTTGGATTCTGGAGAGGGGAGAATGTAAGGATGTGCATATATATCTAAAGGTTCCGCGCTGTCAATCACAAAGGTAGCGCCATATTAGTCATTCTGTCAGTAAGGTCACTGTGTACAGTTGGGCTGCGCATGCGCGAGAGAAGCGCGCGAAGGGTAACCAATCTGTGGAGACTTTGGGGGTTTGAACTCTGAACTCCGAACTGCGAGAGAGTCAGCTGAGGCTGAGAACCAATCGGGTGCGAGACTCTGGATAGAGGAACCGGATGCGTGTGGGCGGTGGGTGAGAGCAGAGAGGGAGGTGAAGGAGGAGGTTGGCGGAACCTCGTGTGCGCGAGCGGAGGGTCAGTGACCCGTCCGCTTAGGTGAAAGGTATTTCCCCGGTCCGAGGAGTATTCCCCTGTCATCGTAGGGTGCTGTTTTATAAGGACGGCTTTAGTTGGTAGGGACATTTCCCATTAGTGTGATTTGGCTGCGGAGCTGCGGCCGCCATCTTGGATTGGATACAGACGGCGCTGCAGCAAGGAGTGACGGCGAAAGGTTGGAGCAACGCTAGGACCCTGCGTGGAGTGTGATGGTCATCGCAGTGACCGGAAGGTATCATTGTTTATAAGTGCACCTACACCGGTCACCAGGCGCTGATCCCGCCTCCCACTAACTAATTGGGCCCACTGTGCAAATCCTATGGTACCATACCTATACTGGTTATAAGACATACTCCTAGGGAGAGTGGCAGAGCCACCTATGTAAAGGACATTAACCCTAATAAGGTGTGGCCGAGCCACGGTGTGTGTGTGTAATGTTATATGTTTATTCTGCAGATCATTTGTTCTTTATGCATGATATATAAAAGGTTGCTGTTGCATAATGCTGTTGTGATGTTCTTGCTCAGGGTATAATCTCTATCATGGGGATCCTGGGCAAGTGGAGGCGCTGCACCGCGATTAATAAAGGTATGACCCCAGGCTCCCAAATAGCGGAGGCTCAGAGCTCCTGAGGACACAGGTACATGCACCACAATAGTTCCTTATTGCAGGCGTTTACAAAAAGGGCTACACATATAACAAAACCACACATGCCTATATTTACTTAACAGTTCTAAGATATACTGTAAGACACATTCACATGAATGTACAGTAAGGTTTCTTCCTGTCCTTGAAGGTGTCTTATGGCATAGTACAGATTAATGCATATGGTCACAGTGTTTTTTTACATGCTGTATGCAGATATAAAAAAAATAATATGATGTCTTCTTCCAGACCGCACAAAATAAGTTGAAGGAGTGGGCATTGCAGATATCTCCAAAAAATACATTTACAGTATTTCACACCATTGATCAACGTATTGGCTATCCTGTAGTCTCTCGTATACAGTGCTCTTACCCTCTATTGGCCCCTCTCCTCTTTCTTCAGCATACTGAAGTGCGTGCTCATGCTTGCGCCTCCCAGTGATCACAGGGTGTGGGGGCGGGCAGTCGTGTGCCCACATGTGAACCGCCCACACATGGCGTCAGCTCTCTAGTGCAGAGGTGCGCAAAGTTTTCCCTCTGCGCCCCCCTGCCTGCTCTCCTCCCCTGCTCGGCTCTGGCATGAAATAACACTGTGGGCCATGGCAATGCGACATCACGTGACCCAGCATCGTCATGTGATGCCGGGTTACCATGGCGACACATCGCCGAAGACACCACCAAGCCGTCTGAATCAAGGTAGGAGAAGTTACAGAGGCCATGCCTCGCACGGTCCCCTGGCATTTAATTTAAATGCTTTGGGGTAGAGCGCAGGATCTCTGCAATCGCCGCATCCTCCTTGGAAAATCTCGTGCCCCCTGGGGGGCGCATCCCCACTTTGCACAACCCTGCTCTAGTGCACAGCCGCGCATCTCCGCCTGGAGCTCCAGCCATATTTTGTCCGTCTGTCCATGTTTCTTCAACATCTGACGTCACTCAGTGTGTGAGCGGGCGACTGCGGGTCTCCACAGGGAAAACCCCACTTCACCTAGGATAGAGCGGACCCCATAATTTTACCACAGACTTACCCTGAAGATCCCCACAAATAGTGAAATATACTTCTATTTTTATTATAGTAGTTTAATTAGAATAAAAAAAAAAAAACAAAGGTTACACCATCCTCATTATATTTAAACTTACAATTAAAGCTTATTCATTCATTAGACCTGAAGATCCGCTTTATATTCTGTATTCTTTGTAATGAGATCAATTGAATCCCAAGTAATGGGATTGGCAAATAATGGATTCTTGCATCAGCACAACAGTCAGTGCATGTCTTTAATTTATATTGTGCGCAAATTTACATTCTGCATCACTTTCAATAAGATATGCTACTCTATGTTATTTATAAGGGAAAAGGGCATTTTATATGTTAGACCTCCATTATTTCTCATCCTTGCATGTGGTACAGATTTGTTTTCTCTAACGAGCAGTTTGCAAAATGTTCTGAGGATTTAATAGTGAACTATATATTGTGATAAACTCATGTTTTCTGACCTATGCCACATTATTTTACTGTTCTCACAGCAAAAATTACTCATTTGAAAACAGTACTTAAATAGTACATAATCCAAAAAATTAATTTATTTATTTATAAAATATTTTACCAGGAAGTAATACATTGAGAGTTACCTCTCGTTTTCAAAAATGGGGGCATTCCTCTTCAAATAATACTTTCTCAAGGAGAAACGGAGTTCCTCATATTAAGCTGTTTTGATGCTTGGAGACACCATTGCATAAATATAAAAAGAGAAAGGTTTAATGAATGTCAAATAGCTTAATTTCTATTGCTTATGCAAAAAATATGGACCTTAACAAGTTTTAAACCAAATAAATCAGCTAATATAAAACAGTAGGAATGCTGTGCAAATTGTATCTGGCATAGCCATTATTAAATGGAACTGTGTCAACTTTCATTTCAAAAACACTTATTTATTTGATAAGATTAAATATTATTTTAATGGGGAAAAAATCCTGTGAAGTACTCCTCAGGCTTTCATGGTTTATTAACCATTTTGCTGCATGCTTCCTGGCAACTAACGAGTTAAAACTCTTACCTATTGAGTACATTTTACTATATGATGCTAAAGTACTGTGGCAAAAGATTGCCCTCAGTTACCCTCCTCCACATTCCACTTCAGTCAATATTCCCTTGATAAATGAACATCTAAAATGTGTTAGCAATGCAGGCAACCTGCCTCACATTAGCAATGACAAATGAAGATCATGTTGACCTCCCCCTACTAAAAGTGAGAAACAAGCAGCAATTTAGTTGATAGATTATGATGTGCATGTTTCTGCATTTCTTACTTCTATCTTTAAATATACAATACTCATAATCAGTGGTGACTAATGGTAAGAAAAAAAAATACTGTATGCAACCAAAGACAAAAAATAATTTGGTTAAATCCTTTTGGCTAAAGCATTACAAGCCTTCAACCACAGCAAAGTAAACCATTTTCTGCAGTTCCTACACTATCGTGATGTAATTGCAGCATTGTAAGGCTGCGTCCATAGATGGACCAGCCGTGCTGAGGCGTGCGGATGCTCCGCGCTGAGCCCTTGCATCCTCAATGAGGATGCCTTGAGAGGGGGCTCACGCGAGCGTCCGCAGGCGTGCTGAAGAGTTGGAGGTTTCAGCCGAGCGCCAAGCTGTTTTTCAGCGCGCTGTCGGCTGAAAACCTCCAATCACAGCACAGCAGCGTCAACGGCGCCGTGACATCGGCGCCGTGACATTGACGTCAGTGCGTCGCGGGCGATTGGCCCAGCGACGTCACTGCCCCGCCTCCACCACCTCCCCCCAGCTCCCCCCGCACACGCTGGCTCGCCTGCAAGTCCGTGCAATCGCGCTGACTGAAGCAGGCGAGCCTCAGCGTTAGCGCGCCTCCGCTCTCCCCACACCTCTATGGCCCGGGCCTAATGCTTCGGCCAAAGCATTTAACTAAATAAGCGCTTGTTTTGTAGTTTAGGTTCTCTTTTTATCACTACATTGACATTTTGGATGTATCATTGGGGCTTTTTTGTCTTTTGTTGTATACATGAGGTCTCTATCCCAGTAGCACTCCTACTGACAAAAATATATATGTAAAGTGTAGTGTGTTTGCGTTGAGTTTGCTGGGACTGTGTTTTTAAGAAAAAACATATTTTAGTTTTCATAAAATAAAGTATTGTTAAATTCTCTATGAATAGACTATTATTCCCTTTTTACTTATTCCTGTCTTCCTAAGCTTTTTAACTGGGACAAAAAAGCATAACTATTTCAGGCTTATCCTCTCCAGCACATAAGAAAATGTTGGGGGCACAAGTCTGCTCATACCAGCTGCTAAAGGTTGTGAGCTTTGAGCATCAGCTAACCCCTTGCAAGCAGATCAGTGATGGCTGGAAGGTGAATTCACCAATCTCTATTTATGGAATTTTAATTAAAACGGAAATAGCCGTGTTAGTCCAGTTGCGATAGTGCAGAATAAATGAGTTCTTCAGTATTAGGTGATACCTTTTTTATTTGGACTAACAATTTGTCATAGGACAAGCTGGAATTTTGGACACATTTTTTTTGCCATAAAACAATTGGTTGAAGTGTGATAGTACTAAGGGTAACTCTGCCTTTTAATTTACCACCCCAGGGCACACCACTACTTTATTCAAAGACTAGTGGTATCACTTTCTGCATAAAGAAAAAAGTGATGTATCTTAAACGTGTCTTCAGTCAAATATTTGAATGTAGAATTTTTGGAAATCATGCACAGTACTACACAATTACCAGTACCATTTACAAAGTAAATCTGTTTAGGCAGCACTAATTAACATGATTGCACATTTAAGGAATGAGCTGATTTTTATCAATTGACATAACTGTTACTACTGTAAAGAGAGACACCTTTATTGAGGATGATTAACTTCTTTTGCTTAAAATGTTGATGCAACTCACCTGTACACCATGTACAAGAATCTTGTTAATACAGTTGTGTAACTTAGGCATCTTCTCCAATGCACTCCAATTTACTATCAGTAGACCCAGAAGCCCCCAAAACACTTAATTAGTATGGCCTACAGTATGTGGAAAAAGCTAGACCCCTGCCTCCAATGCTCAGAAGACTCTCTTTCATTTTCATGGAGTAACAAAGGAGGGAGAAGGTGGTATGATACCTTTTATTGGAGCAACAAATAGTTAATATGTTACAAGCTTTCAAACCTCTCAGAGTCCTTCATCAGGTATAGCAGAAATCCAGAAACAAATATATTATATACAGTGTTTGTAAGAGGGATATCTGGTTACAATGGCTGTTGAGAGGAAGTGGGAAAATAAGATAAGGTAGAAACAGGTGACCTAGTGTGAAAATTAACAACATAGACATAAAAGGCTATTCTCTATTGAAGGGATTGAAAGGTCTTTAAACCTTATCCACAAGTCTCTGGAACGTGGCCTGGGGCTCCATGCAGACCTAATGGTATCATCACACACTGGTACTGTATAAACTCATGGGAGTGGTGAAGGTGGTTTTGCACTAAGACTTCTCTTCTAAAGGTATTTGTCAGTATTTTTTTTCTTTGAACTGTACATATATTTTGCCATACCAAGGGAGTCAAGCAATTCAACCACCCTTGCCATCGGGTACGCATAAAACCTGGATACTGCATTTACCTTTCGGAGGTCCACACAAAACCTTTCCATCTGGTTTAGGGATCATGACTGTTGGACTACATTGACTGCATGATTCATCAATCATGCTCAGATGTAGCATTTCTTGTACCTCCTTCTTTACAAGAGCTTTACGGCTTTCAGGCAACTTGTAGGGGCGGGAACTTACTTTCACCCCGGTCTGTCTCTATTATATGCAAAGCTACATTTTCCATCCTGGGAAATCGGAGAGAGTGCCCTTTCTATTTATTGGATTACTCACTTCAATTGGATGGGAGAGTGGAGACCAGGAAATGGGTGGGTCTTGTGTTCAATGTCCTCTGAAGTGCCCCTCTTTTTGTGATAAACCAACCTAAGGAAGTAGGCGGGGGTCTCGATGGGTACTGGCGTCAGGACCTCTCTACTGTTGAAATGGATGTTCCCTTTGTGGGGCTTGGCGGTCCTGAGCTGGGGGATTGTTGTGCTCATGCTTGGCTGCACTCCTCTTTTGGGCATCCACTGGAGATGGTGGATTCTGTACCCTCAACCTGAGCCGCAAGGAAAGTTTCCACGAGCTGAACAGCCAGAGCTAGGGTTCTAGCATAATGTCACTTTATCCAGGAGCGACGGGGGAGGAGTGAGGAGTTAACATCTGCAGGAATTGCTGCAGAATGGCTTGTTCGAGGATCTGCTCCTTGTTGCATTGCATTTGTTTCCACCACCGGGTACAAAAGTGCAGCAAGTGGTAAGCTATGACCCGGGGTCACACTTTGGAAGTTAATTTCAAGGATCAGAATCACTGCTGGTAGGCCTCTGGGGTATGACCTAAGCGATCCAGAAATGATGATTTTACCAGCTTATAGTCCATAGCCTGGTTTGCAGGAAGACTCTGATATGCGGCCTGAGCTTCTCCTATGAGGAGCAGGGCCAACATGGTTGCCCAGCAATCCAAAGGCCAGTCTTGGGCACCAGTGACCCTTTCAAATGTTAAATGGAAAGCCCCTTCTGCCGGCTTCATGTTTCCCAAGAGAACTGGTGGGCTGTTCGGAAGGTCTGGTCTGGAAGATTGAAACAGTAGTTTGGCCAGCCTTTTATCTTGTGCTTGCTGCTTCTGGGTGTGGTGCTGGACTTGCTGCTTTAAGATGTAGTGAATGTGAGTGGCTGCAGAAGTAAAACTCCTTCTCATATTGCTACAGAATGCTCTAATCTTGTTTCAGCTGTAGAAGTGGTTTCTATTTTACTAGAGCACAGGGAAAGAATCCACTGCTTTCCCAAAGCCTTGTATAACAGCAAAGGAAAATAGCATCGCTTTCACAGTTCCCAAATTCAACCGCATCTTCCTCATCTCAATCACCAGGGAACATCTCCAAAATTAGATTACATAGAGCTTAATGCCTCCAAAACCTTGGTATTCCAAACTGTAAGGAATCCACGCCTGGCTTTGACTACAGCCTTGCAGACCTCTGCAGTTGCAAGCTTCCTCTGGCAATCAAGGGCACATGTGCTGCCTTTCATTTCAGCTTCTGCCCTATCATTGGAGGAATGATCACACACCCTTCCCCTGTGATTGGTTCTCCGCCCTTTATAGGTTGGGCTATGGCTCTGAATCAGAGCCGAACATAATTCCTACCCTAGACATTACCGTCTCTGCCACAAGCCACCCTGGCTTGTCTCCTGGTGTACTAACCTCTCTAGTTCTCATCCCTAGTTCCTAAGTTCCTGAGGCCTGCTGCTAGTTCCATGCAGAGGCCCATTCCTGATTCCTGTGCTGAAGCGTTGTTCCCGGAGGCCTGCTGCTAGTTCCATGCATAGGCCCATTCCTGATTCCTGTGCTGAAGCGTTGTTCCCGGAGGCCTGCTACTAGTTCCATGCAGAGGCCCGTTCCTGATTCCTGTGCTGAAGCGTTGTTTCCAGAGGCCTGCTGCTAGTTTCACGCAGAGGCCTGTTCCTGACTCCTGTGCTGAAGCGTTGTTTAGCCAGCACTGGTACCTGCTGCATTCTCCCCTAGCAGTGGTAACCCTTCGTTTCCTGAGGCCTGCTGCTAATCTCCATGCAGAGGCCTGCTTAGAACTTCTGTGCTGAAGCGTTGGTTTTCCCGACGCTGCCCCGCGGTGTACTTTGGCCAGCCTGCTATCTCCCCCTGCTGAGACCGGCGTCATGGGCCGAGGCCGCTCCTTGCGCAGAGGCCACTCCCGCGCTCACACTCCTAAGCTGAAACGGGGAACTCCTGATTACCTGTTGCCGAACTCCTGCTTGAATAATGACGATCCTCCCTTCTCCAATCCTGACCCTGCTATGTACGACTACGAACTGCGCACTCCGGATCAGTCTGCGTGGACTAAGGTCGGTGATTATATAACCCCACCTCAGCCCCGTGGTCCGGTCCCGGTTTGTAGCGAGCACAATCGTAACAGTATGCTCGGTCCCACCAAACCAGACCGCGCCGTGGCGGGGGTTGGTAAATGTTTATCTGTACCTATGTCCCAGGCTGCGGACCAGTCTCTGTTTGGAAGACCATACCTATTTGAGAGACTGCCTCCGCCTGAGAGTGAGTTCTTGTATAAAGGTTTAACCCCTCAGGAAAGACTGATTCGTAAAGAACTCCTTACTAGATCTCAGCAATTTAAAGAGGAAAGAAAGACTCAACAGGCCCTCTCCTCCCAGATGCACCTTGCTATTTCCACCTCAGATCGAAGGACTCTAGATCAGATTCTAGATGCCGCCCGTGTGTTATACCAAGATTTTGACCTAATCTTAAGAGAGCGGGACCCTCTTCTCGCTGCCTACGCACTTTCTAATCACAATTTCTTTTCTGCCAGCCCTGTTACTAAACCCGAGACGAAGCCCTATCTGAGAGGGTGAAACACGTAGAGGGGGAGATCGTGGTGTAGCCCTATGTGTAATGTGAAATAAAGTTTATTGAAGATCATCCGGGAGTCTGTCACGTGCAGTAGCGCCGGATTCCTGCCTTTCACTTCCTGTTACTAAACCCGTGGGGGTACCACCCCCTCCTAAGAATTGCCAAACCATCTCCCTGTCACTGTCCGCTAAGGAAAAAGCTGCCACGGTCCCTAGTCCTGAGTTAACCTCCCTGGGTTCTGTCCCCGAGGTTATTCCTGTCCTAACCCCTGCTAGTCAGGCCTACGAGTCCCCCACTGTAAATCCCTGCATCCCCCAGGTTAGTGTGTCTTCCCTAGCACCAGAGAATGAACCCTGTTTGCCCTCTCTTTCTAACCCAGAATTTCTAAGCTCTGTCCCCGAGGTTTTCTCTGTTTTAACCCCTGCTAGTCTGCTCTGTGAGGTCCCCATTGTTAACCCTTGTATTCCGCAGACTAATGTTAGGTCCCTAAGACAAGAGGCTGAACCCCATATGACCCCACTTTCAGAGGCTATCTCCTCTTTTTCTGATTCTCAGGCACAGCCTGACTTAACCCTTGAGGTTTTTTCTGTTTTAACCTCAGCGGGTCAGCCTTATGAACCCCCCTTGGTAAATCCATGTAGTCCTCCAGTTAAGGACACCTCCTTGGCTTCAGAGGATGAACCCCTTGCGTCCCCAATTTCGGAGACAAATCTCCCTTCTGGTTCTCAGGTACTATCTGCCTTAACCCCTGTAAATCCTTGCTGCCCTCTGACTAATGTGTCCTTCTTTGCATCAGAGAATGAACCCCCATGTCTCACAGCAGGGGTTGCACTGAATGACTTCCATAACATTCAAGTTTCTATGCCTTTGGATACTCCTTACTATAAGTCCCCTGGCTCAGCTAAAATTCTCCGGGCTGCGCCCCCTGAACCTTTGGCAATAATACTGGCTCCAGTTAAAAGTATTCAGGAACCGTTTGTTTCCCTAAACCTGTTCGCAGAATCCCCACTCCTAGGTATTTTGCTGACCCAGTCTGTCACTCAGAGAGCTGAAATCCCTGCTTTTGAGCACAGACCCCTTTACTTGGAATCTATAGTCATTTCTGATGTCCCAGACACTCCTTCCCAAATACCCACATCAGAGACCAGTACAGTTGTGGTTGCCCCCCTTGTACTGTCTGTGTTCTCTTCTCAAATCCCAGGGTTAAAAGCGAACATTGCACATTATGCCCCTTCCCTAATGACCCCTTCAGAGACCAGCACAGTTGTGGTTGCCCCCCTTGTACTATCTGTGTTCTCCTCTTCTCAAATCCTAGGGTTAAAGGCAAACAGTGCACATTATGCCCCTTCCCAAGTGACCCCTTCTGAGATCAGCGTATCTGCTGTTGCTCCCTTAGTACAAGTACAGTCAGGTCCTTCCTTTTTGAAGGATCAGGTTTTCAAATTTAAAACTCCCTTTACCCCTGATTTTGTAAACCTGCAGTCCCTTCTCACTGTAGTTAAAAGTTCTCCAGCAGCCGCTGAGTTAAGCTCTGCCGCTACTAAATCTTCTGTTGTAGAAGCAACATTCCCTAGCTCACTTCCATTTGTCCTATCTGTTATGCCTGTTCCCAATGTTTTTCCTCCTCTGTCTCAGAGTGTTGCTATTCCTGTCCTTGACTCTAAGTCTGTCTCCTTGGAACCAGAGTGAAACCGGTGACAGCTATTAGCCTCCCTTCTATGGCCCCTCAGGCTATCGCTTCAGAGTTCAGCTTATCTGCCCCTGATCCCTTACTACGCTCTGAGTCTCCCAGTACGGCTTCTAGAGTCTCCCCAGCACTTCCTGTGTTAACCCTTGGCTTCTCCCTGACTCCTGAGGTAGAGCCTGACTGCCTGCTCTCCACCTCTGCGGTAGTCTGTGAGATGCCTATCACCTTTACTAAAATTCCTGTTTTGCAAGGTATTTCTCCTATTAAGTCTGTGATACCTGCCATTCCTTTAATTGGTTTCAAGACCTCTGTCACTGAGTCTCCCATGGAGTCTGATGCCCTGACTTGGGATTCTCAGGGACCCAATTCAGAAACAAGCACAATGTTCTCTGATTACAGTAGCTAGTTCAGTTCTTGCTGGTTCTCAATCACCCACTTCAGTGACAAGCAAGATGTCCCTTGTTTCTATTGGAAAGTCTACCACAGTTTCTTTCACGGATCATGCCACAGCCTCCGGAATGATTAAAGATGACTTAAAGCTCCTCACGGCTGAGAATGGCCTTTTAGTCTGGGATGTCCACGCCGCTAATAATACTGTTTCACGCTGACTTGCCCACAGTATTCGGAGTATCCGCTACTGTCTGCATGCCTGCTACCACGAACTCAGGGGTATCGCACTTGGAACTTTCGGCAATACCCGCTGCGTCCCTTTTTTCGAAAGCTCCTGTGTACAAGATGGACTTATATTTCACTGTATTTTCCACAATACTTGGCTTATTTACTATTGACTGTCATGTGGCAAAACTAGGGTTACCTCTCAGGAAGGTGCCTGGAGCTACCGATGTTAAGAACCCTATGTTTTAAACAGTCATATTCCGCATTGCTTCTCCCACAGTATCATGCGAGACCTGGGTACCTGGGACCTCCACTCTTAAGCAAGCTCTAGTTCTCTTTTTTATTTCTCTGTGTTGGGGGTACCTATCTATTTCTAAGGCTGATGCACCGCTTACCCGGCTTCCTGGTTTTTTTGGATAAGATCTGTTTTTTCACCCCTCAAACAGACTCCTTACTCGCAGGTCTCTGTGCGGTGCCTACGGTGCCCTTTCAGGATGGCATTTGGCCTTTCTCTAAAACAAAGACACCCTTACTGGACCTTGTCGCTTTACCTGAAGCGTCCGTCCCTGTTCTCTACGGGTCCACTATGGGTATGGACATGCTGTCCTCTAATGTGCCTTTGATGCTTACTATGCCCTTCGCCAAGGCCATAGCTTCGGATTTGATTCTCTCTAAAGATCACAGACCAAAGGAGGTGGACCCTTCTTCAACTACCAGTACCACAACCAAGAATTGCGTATACACTGCTACAGACTCTCTCGAATTGCTTGGGATAGCAACCCTGCTTTGTATAAAAAGTACCGCGTTAATAGTTTGCAGTGAACCCTCCCTCCCCATTCCCTCGCTAATCACCACCCGGAATTCCTTGGAAGCTAAAGACTCTCGCATCTTCCTTCGTGCTGATTTCACCAAAGCCATTGCCTTCTCTGAAGGTCCCTCTGCCATTTATGTCCGACAATCGGTGTCCTGTATCCCGTACTCTTGGACTATTACTATGCACCGGACACCTGGCTGCTGCCCTTCTGATGTCCCTATCCCGGAGTCCCCTGGTCCCATTGCCCATGTACCAAGAACCACAGTGTCACCGCTGTCCTTTGCGTCACTCGCCAATGTACACCTGGATTTTGGACCTAATTCTTGCCTGAGACACTTCAGGAACAACTCAATGTCTCCTAGACCTATGGATGGTCCTGTCCACCCAGGCTTCTCACCCAGAGGTGGGGGTACTGTAAGGAATCCCAACAAACTGTGATCTTTCAACGCCACCTCTCGCCTAAGGAGGTTTAGAAACAACTCCATGTCCCCCAAATCTGTGATTGACCCTGTTCGTCCGGAGGTCTCACCTGAAGGGGGGGGGGGTACTGTAAGGAATCCACTCCTGGCTTTGACTACAGCCTTGCAGACCTCTGCAGTTGCAAGCTTCCTCTGGCAATCAAGGGCACATGTGCTGCCTTTCATTTCAGCTTCTGCCCTATCATTGGAGGAATGATCACACACCCTTCCCCTGTGATTGGTTCTCCGCCCTTTATAGGTTGGGCTTTGGCTCTGAATCAGAGCCGAGAATAATTCCTACCCTGGACGTTACTGTCTCTGCCACAAGCCACCCTGGCTTGTCTCCTGGTGTACTAACCTCTCTAGTTCTCATCCCTAGTTCCTAAGTTCCTGAGGCCTGCTGCTAGTTCCATGCAGAGGCCCGTTCCTGATTCCTGTGCTGAAGCGTTGTTCCCGGAGGCCTGCTGCTAGTTTCACGCAGGGGCCTGTTCCTGACTCCTGTGCTGAAGCGTTGTTTAGCCAGCACTGGTACCTGCTGCATTCTCCCCTAGCAGTGGTAACCCTTCGTTTCCTGAGGCCTGCTGCTAATCTCCATGCAGAGGCCTGCTTAGAACTTCAGTGCTGAAGCGTTGGTTTTCCCGACGCTGCACTGCGGAGTACTTCGGTCAGCCTGCTGTCTCCCCCGTCTGAGACCGGCGTCATGGGCCGAGGCCGCTCCTCGCGCAGAGGCCAATCCCACGCTCACGCTCCTAAGCTGAAGCGGGGAAATCCTGACTACCTGTTGCCGAACTCCTGCTTGAATAACGACGATCCTGCCTTCTCCAATCCTGACCCTGCTATGTACAACTACGAACTGCGCACTCCGGATCAGTTTGCGCGGACAAATGTCAGGGATTATATAACCCCACCTCAGCCCCGCGGTCTGGTCCCGGTTTGTGGCGAGCACAATCGTAACACAAACCTTGCTATGGGGCTTTAGCAAAACATACAAGACCCCTATAAGCTCATATTGAACCCCCAAAATAACCACAATATGTGTGTGTGTGTGTGTGTGTGTGTGTGTGTGTGTGTGTGTGTGTGTGTGTGTGTGTGTGTGTGTGTGTGTGTGTCAAAGAGGAGTGCTACTGAGCATGGCAATATATATATTTAAAACCAGAGACAGAACATGAAACATAGACAGAGCTCAGTGCTACATCCAAAGACACCAATACACGGTACGGTATCAGACTTAGAACTATGCAACTAATTTTGACAGATTTATTATAAATCATTCTTCCTGGTAATGTACAGGTTATTAAGAATCTATTTTAGTGTTAGGACCCTTGAGATGTGGTCTGCCTTGGGGCTCAAGGGCTTTCAACACTTTGGCCAAAGGGTTAAACTAAAAGACCATTTTATTCAAAAGAGATTATATATATATATATATATATATATATATATTTATTAAGGCACTGTACCGTGTATTGGTGTCTTTGGATGTAGCACTGAGCTCTGACTATGTTTCATGTTCTGTCTCTGGTTTTAAATATGGGGCTTTAGCACAAGAAACATCAATGATTACATTGTCACGCTGTTCTCACCACAAACAAGGTGGACCACGGTGCTGAGGTGGTAATGAATATTACGCCACCCACAGCCATGGGGGCGCGTCTGGAGTGTATAGTAAGTCGGAATAGGCGGGTCGGGCTTGGAGAGGTACGGGTCATAGTTATACTTGCTGTGGTCAGTGGAGGAGAGGTACAGAACATTGCAGGTAATATTAGCCGGGTCCGGGATTGGAGAGAGTAGAGTCGTCGTGGTCCATTAGCCGAGGTCAGGGTAGGAGAGAGCAGAATGGTCGTTAGTCCGGATGCTGAGGTCTGGTTTGGAGAAGAGCTGGTGGTCGTGGAAAGCCGGGTCGGTACACAGGAAGAAGCAGCAAGACAGTGGAGGCAGAGAAGAGGGGAGTTCAACGCAACTAGATCTATGCTCAGCCAAAGTGCAAGTGCCACAGCTGAGCAGATGTAGGTGAGTGTCCAATAGGAAACCTGTAGCGTGTAGGTGTGTGCAAAGCAAGGCTGCGATAGGAGTCAGGGTAACAAGGCTCGGGTGAGCTCCCTGAGATGGAGCCTGTGTGCACCGCGCGCGTGAGTTGCGTGTGCCCCCCGTCCTCACGAAGGTATGGCTTTAAGGGGCTGGAGCGTCTGCACGTGCTCGCGCCTGAGGCGCGATGGCTGCCGAAGGGATTGGCGGGACCCGCGGAGGCAGGAGCGGGTGTTGGGTGAGCGCTGGCCACTGGAGCGGGAATACAGTACATCCTTTTTATTGGTGTGGAAGCATAGGCCATTGGATGGAAAGAATACCTGACTTTCAATCCACCCCAATCATAATCACTAATTTATAACCTAGTTTGCAGGCGAAATTCTCAACAACCCAAAATTGTGAAACTGGAATTAATTATTGCTTGCATTCATAGTCTGACAAAATATCTGAAGGGCAGAAAGTGCTATTGGAAAACCTTTCCACTGAGGTACCTGCTATGGAATGCACAGTGACATAGCATTATATAAAGTAAAAAGGAAAGGGGAAAATATGGACAACCAAGAACATGTTTGATGCCTGCTGGATACCCATCCTGAGGGTTAATTCAAATCAATGCATATCAGTTCTAATAAAAACATTTGTAAAAAAAATTTTTAATGGAATAATGAGCCTTCCCTGCACTAGAGGAGATTATTACCTTATCTGCGTGTGTACCTTTGACATCCAAACACTACTATACATGTTTACTGTACAATAACAGTTTAGCATTTGAACCTCCTTTCTTACGACTGATAAATATTGGGCCAACAGGAAGCTGCAATTTCATCAATTTTGGCTTCATATCGAATGGCCATTTAAACCCATATAAGAACTAGAAAGTAATACCAATAACAGCTCGAGTAAATATCTTTGAAACTAGAGGTATCCCAGAGCAGGAAACAGTGCAGTCCAACTCTGGAAGATCCTCCAGTTCCAATACTTTAAAAATGGAGGTTAGTTAGGGTGTATTGCTCTTTGAAGAGCTTCCTATATAGAGAGATTTACAAAGCAAAGTCAGCAGTTATAATTTTTTAAGATCACTAGTAAAGTAGATTATTGTTGCTTTGGAAGTGCATTTACACTCATTATTCTCTTAAATTGCAGATGTTAATTGTTAGAGTAGGGTTTTAAACAGGTAATGCATCAATAATTATTAGTAGGAACTGCACCGTCCACTAATTATATACTATGGATTGCTTTGCAATTTTAGATATTATTCACAAGGATAGCAACACATTTTTATTATATATATCTTATACTATATTTGTGAAAGCACTGTATGCCTGTCTGCATGGCCTCTGTCCCTAGGGGAAATCTCATTGGTCCCTTGGCCCGCCCGCCCCTGCACACCTCTCATTGGCCTGAGGTGGAGTGACGGGCCAAAGGACACACAACACACACACACACACACACGGTAGGGGGGGGGTTGTTACATACATTAGCAGCATGTATAACCCAGGGGGTGGGGCTCACAGTGTTAGCAGCACATCTCCTGGTCTCTTACCCGCTGGTCCCGGAGGCTCCGCCTCTTCCTCCCCGAACATCAGCCTGAAATCCAAGTCATCGTGACCCGCGCGCACCTCCTCCACTCCCCGTGTCTCCCTGTTTCCCGTGCTTTCACCCCTTCCCCCCCCCCCCCCGGCGCCGCTACAGTCAGCGGGGGAGTGGAGCGAGCGCCCAGGACACAGCGGGGGACTCTCACCTCCGCACGGCTCTCACCACACATAGGCCACTCCCTCACCCGGCGCTCTCGCTCACCCCCCCCCCCCCCGCACCCACAGAGCACGCACTGTGCGTCTCTCCCCTCACACAGGGCGCTCCTCCGGCTGTCTCCGCCTCTCCCCGCGAAAGGCACAGCACCTCCTCACCGGAGCGTCACAGCCTCTCCGCTGAGGAGCCCGAGGTGGAGGAGGACGGCGGCCGGTACCCATAGGAACAGGAGCGCGGACGTGTGCAAGGTGAGTAAACGCAGGGGAATGGGTTATTTAACGCGTCCAAGACTCACCCTACCCTCCCTGCCCCCCTGCCCTTTTCCCCCCTGCCCTTTTCCCCCCCTGCCCTCCCTGCCCGTTGCCCCCCCTGCCCTCCCTCCCCCTGCCCTTTGCCCCCCTGCCCTCCCTCCCCCTGCCCCCCTGCCCCCCTGCCCTCCCTCCCCCTGCCCTCCCTCCCCCTGCCCTTTGCCCCTCTGCCCCCCTGCCCTCCCTCCCCCTGCCCTTTGCCCCCCTGCCCTCCATCCCCCTGCCCTTTGTCCCCCCCTCCCTGCCCTTTGTCCCCCCCCTCCCTGCCCTTTGTCCCCCCCCTCCCTGCCCTTTGCCCCCCCTCCCTGCCCTTTGCACCCCCCCCTCCCTGCCCTTTGCCCCCCCCCCCGCCCTTCCACTCCATGCCCCCTGCCCTTCCACGCCCGGAATATCAGCTAATATATATATATATATATATATATATATATATATATATATATATATATATTTATTTATATATTCCCCCAAGCACAACTTTAGACAATATGTGGCGAGACACCTGTGCACAAAAAGAAGCACAACTGAGATATGTGGGATATATGCTAATAGTGGTCATTTAAATATACTTGACATATCCTATTAGCATCAATCCCAGGATCTCAGGTGTGTTCCTTTTTGTAACCTAAGTTTGCGTTCTCCAACCTTTTGTCTTAAGAGGACCGGCAAAAAAATTAAATTGGAGGGCCGGTTAATACTATGAAGGACTGACAATTTAAACATGCTACCACATGTATAAAGATTTTTTTTTTTTAAGACTGAATATTATTTATTACTACAAAATTACCGAATACAAAAACATAAGAGGAAAATATCCTTGTGTAAATATCACAAAGTGCTTATTTATGCAAAGTCTGTGGCTGCTTCATGGTGATTATTTTCTCAATATGAGATTTAATAATGGAAACTGCTACTCTGAAGCATGCTCAAGCATCGAATCAATTTCCGTATTTGTTCTTGATGGCGGCTAAAGCTCAGAAGCCACTTTTCACAGAGGTAAGTAGAAGGAATTTGCATTTTTTTTACAGGAATGTCACTAAATTATGGATATTTAGGTCTAATCTTAAGCCAAAAACTTGATAATGATACCGTGTTGAAAAAAGTGATTATCCATTATAATTATCCATCACTTGCCAAGTCTAACAATTTATCTTCCTTAGCAGTTTTTAATCTGTTTTTTTTTTAACCGGAGCAAAGCTATTTATTATCCATTCGCAACCTTCTCGTGGATCTTCACAGACAGGAAAATATGTTTCCAGTTTTTCAGAAATAGAATATAAATATTCCTCAATTATTTGGCTCAATTGAACCATATTAATTTCACTAGCAAAATTGGAAAGAAAATCTGAAAAAGTAGAAAACGTATCAAAGTTTTTTCCTGGGAATTCTGGATTTCCAAATGCCAATTTCTCTTCTTTAACCCTTCAATTTTTTTCTGCAAAGCAGAATATACTGTATCAGCCATTTTGCGTTGAAGTGAACAAATCTGTTACGTATGCAAGTTTAACAAGCCAGTTAGGATTGCACATGAGATCTGTCCATTCTTGTTTTTTAACTGTAAAGAAGGCTGCCAGTTCCTTCCACAGATCAAAAACTCTTCCAAAATGTTTTCCTCTTGATAACCAGTGAGCCTCTGCATGTACAGTAGTAATCATTTATTGTGTTCTGAACCCATAACCTCACACATAAGAGTAAAGATTTTGCTTCTCGATTCCCATAAATTCATAATTTTTTTGCTCAAAATATTCTGGTGGTTTTGATATGTGATTGGCATGTTTACCATTTTAAGTGTCTGGATAGTTTTGATGGTTCCATCGTATCATTTGAAAGAACATCGCCGACAATAACACACTAAAGTTGTGGCGCACCGTTTTCACAAATGTCTGTGAAATCAAATGTGATTTGCTGTTGTATTTGTACATCATCGTTTAGCTGGAATTGTTTCGTCACCCATACTCTGTTGCATTTTATTCAAGTGTATGCACCGTAGTATTTTCCTCAGGTGCAACATTTTCATCGTTGCGAATAGAACTTCTCATCATAAATTTAAATACTGAACTTTTTTTCAGACATAGTTGCAAAACTAACAGCACCAAATAAAAAACGTAATTAGTAAACCTTGCAAAAGGTTACTAAAAACCACAATTATTAGGAATCATGAATGGATGATATAAGTGTGATGTCCATATGTGAGGTCCATAGACGTAGGGGGATTTTAGGTCCCTATTTATACTGTATTTTTACTGTGGTCTCTGAGATCAATCAGTCTGTGCACGTTCTTAACTCCTCTTAGTATGGGGAATGATAGGAAGGGGTTTCCGCTGTTCAGGCATGATGGACTTTAACAAAGCTTTCCTCCTCTTCTCTTTAGTCCCCCAACCTGGGGCCCTGTTAATGTTCATTGGAGGTTTCCAGAATCACGTGTCCATTGATCAAATCTTCTAGGGAGTTTAATTTTTTGCCGTTTCCCACTAATCTGCTGCTCTGGTTCCTCCAACACTCAGCAGCAATTCACCAGCAGCCAGATTCAGGTCTCAGTGTCCTGTAGGCCCCTGTGGACATCTTGGATACAGTAGCATAACTACAATTTTTGGGCCCCCCAAATAAAAAATGCATAATAAATCATTCATTGTTAATACAATCCAATATAGAAAGTTTTACATTCACTTTATCTCCCTCCTCACTCAAATTCCCCCCTCTTCCTAATGCAATCTCACTCCCAATCTCCATCCCACTCACTAAATCTCCCTCCCTCCTACTCGCACACTACAGAGCTCTAAGAATTTTAACTTGGGGTAAGGTAGGCCTGCTCGACTGCTCTGGTTTCGGCTGCGACAGTGTGGAAAGCTGCAGAACTGCACTACACAGGTAGTACTTGGGCCCAACTTTTGGCGCTGACCAGGGAAACAGGCAGGACAGGTAGAGGAAGAAATGGCCATGGAGTGAGGGCTCTGCAGCCAGCAGAGGCCCCAGCATCCGGATGCAGAAGTTGGGCTCGACCTAACAATTCACCTTCAAACTTTCCATATAGATATCACAGTGCCACTACTTATACTGTACATTATATAAACTTCTACTAAACTCTTTCTCGCAAATCCAAAACAATGGGTATACATATACCTTCTGATGCTGAACATGTTGGTACATGAAAACATTAGAAGCTGTTCTTTGCCCTATCAAAGAAGTATTATGTGCAGTATATATGTCCTGGCATTCCACAAGTATTCAGAACAATAATTGATGTTCGAATTAATCTTTCAACAATCAGAATGTCAAATAATCCTGGTTCTTTAAGGAAGACTAAACCTTAAAATAGCTGTGCACTTATCACAATCCAAAATTGACAAAAGCAATCCCCATAATGAAGTGGTTTTTGACAACAGTAAGTGTCCAATAGAAATAAACACCATACTCCATATAATAACAAGTAAGGACCCATAAAGTGAGGGGCTCCTGAAAGATATAGACAGCATCAAACTTGGGCATCCAGGGCCCACCGGTAATTTGATTGTAAGGCCCTCCACCCACTGTTTCAACCTTAAAAGTGAAAGACCCATCTGTGAGCTCAAGGACGTGCCTAAAGACAACATACCACATAGCTGGAACCACAAGACAAAAAGATGCAGATCATAAATAGAGTTGTGCAGTTGCATTATATGGTACTGTAAATCCCAGAACATCAAACTCACAGTTTCCATAGAGCAAGAAATTTCCTCATGACCTAGGTGTATGTGGAAGCCTGACATACTGTACATTCCGCCAACTGCTTTGTCAAGTCTGTGGTCATTATAATAGTTGCTGTGTATTTATACACACATGAACGCATTGGCGTATGAAACGCAGGATCAAAATACAAAAACAAAATGTAAACAATTACACGTCATAAATGTTCATGTGTCTGTAAAATTTGCTATGTGATGCATACCAAGCACTATACTGTAATTGTGAAGTGCTTTGAGTCCCATTGGGAGAGGCACTATATGAAATAAAGTTATTATAATTCTTCATTAAGGCAAATCAGACTAACAGTACTGAGGGTATCCATTTGCTTTCCATTCGTAGCAAGACATTTTCTACATTTCTAATTCCCATGGATCATGTATAAATATAAAAAGCAATTAAACCCTTAGGTGTATCATTGTGACTCAGCAGACAATGTTCTGCCACACTGATATTTTTTTTTTTTAACACTGCCTATATTTTTACAAGGATTGTTATTATTACAGACATATTCAAGGATACATCAAATAAGTTGTCTGCTAGTCATACCTGTATAAATCAGGTTACAAGGGAATTTAAAGGAGCAATCCATGTCAGCAAATTTTTTTGGGGGGTATATATATATATATATATATATATATATATATATATATATATTTATTTTTTGATTATTGAAGCTCGGCTAACACGGTACTGATATATATACACTACCGACACACTTTATTAAAGTGTGGCCGGTACCGCAAGCCAGGAGATTTCCCGGCTTGCTAGTGGCCGCCCCTCGGCGTACCGCGCGTCATAGACGCGCGGTCACGCGTCTTCGGGAGCCTGCGCCCCCTGCACGCGCGTCCAGGGCTCCCCGAGGGAGCCCTGGTGTCCCGCAATCGCGGGACGGCGGCAGGGGTTTCCGGGGGACCCGGCGGACCCGGCAGCGGTAGGGAGAGCGCCCCGATCGGAGGGCGCTCTTCCGCTGCTTCGCCGCGCGCCCGTCACTCTCGGGCGCGCGCCAGGCTACTGCTGCGGCCAAGAACGGGCAAATGCTCGAATAAACTTGGCCGCAGCAGTATATATATATATATATATATATATATATATATATATACACACAATCAAAAAATAAATAGATGATACAGTACCGTTCTGTGGCTAACGAAAACGGGGGAAGGACAAGCACAGATAACATTCCAAGAGACACTGTTTTTAAGTATACCCTTTGCTTGCTTCATTCATTGTAACATCGTCGGAAGAAGAGATCATTGTATCTTGAAAGCTCGCACAAATAAAAGCATTTCGTTAGCCACAGAACGGTATTGTCTATTTATTTTTGATTTTATATATATATATATATATATATATATATATATATATATATACAGTGTTCGACAAACCTATACATTTGCACGCCCCGGGCGAGTGGATATATATATATATATATATATATATATATATAACTGTATGCTCATCTGCATGTCTTAGGCATCATCATCACCCAGCATACAGCACTTCCACTGCAGCAAGGGATTCTGGGAAATGACATGCAAATGAGCACACAGTGTCACCCATCAAGGTCGAAACGGCTGTCTGTGGGTGGTTTTCTGGGTATGCACCTTAACCCTGGCTGTGCTCAAAGCTGTGACCATGCAGCAAGCTTAAGCCTATAGGGAACCATGTTAAAAATGGTTATTGTGGCAAAAAGTGACACTGTGTGCTCATTTGCATGTCATTTCCCAGAATCCCTTGCTGCAGTGGAAGTGCTGTACTGCACCGACACACTTTATTCGAGCAAATACCCGGTATGTACCTGGCAGATACCTGGAATGTGCCGCTCCTCACCTCTGACAAGCCCCGTTGCATTTGCCTTCCCAGCCTGGGTTCATGCCTGGCTGATGGGCGGCTGATCTGTTAAATGATAATGATTAGGATTTAATAGGCTGCAATGCTTCGCGTGTCTACCAGATGGCATAAATTCATGAATTGTAATGCAGTATATATATATGTACTGTGCAGTATTGCAGCCAGCGGGAATAAAATGCTTCAATCCCTGCTGGAAAATAACTCAATGCACTCGGGCAGAAAACAGTCACAAACCTCAATACACCCGGGTATACCCGAATTCGTGGGACTAGCCGAGCTCGAATAAAGTGTGTCGCCAGTGTATGCTGGGTGATGATGGGGAAAGGCGGGGTTGCAGACCTGCCTAAGACATGCAGATGAGTATACAGTTATATTTGCATATTTGCTTTCCTGTGGAGGGTTTTTGTCACTTTTTTTACTCACCATAACTTAACTCAGTATTATGTTTTATATATATATATATATATATATATATATATATATATATATATATATATATATATATATATATACACATACATATACATACACACAATGAACAAAGAATCCCATTAAGAAGCACCCAAATATATATAAAAAAAATGAATAGATATGTTATAAGTAGTACAAAATAATTGTAATCAAACACATCTAAAGTAAGACACACAATATAAAATACATGGAACCAGAACCAGAAAAACTACCTCCCAAATAACACTCAGAGGACTAAAAATAAAGGTACTGTGATCATCCGAATATAAAAATAATTCACTATAATGTGGAAAAGATTGGGGACAAGTACCCAATGGAACCACGACCGGACGGTCATAAAGACATAGGAGCATATGCACTAAGCGTTCATAAGCCACTTATCGCCCAAAATGCCAGCTCTGATTCTGTAAGCGTCGATAAATGGGCGAGAAAATAATGAATAACCAAAATTTCAGCATTCAAAAAAAACGCTGAGTGACCGGTGATAAGCCACTTATCGGCAGGTTCTGAAACTCGTGCAATTGTAGTAGTCGCGATTAGGTTATCGAGGCCTATAGTGGTTCTAGAATGGCGAGTTTCTCTCAAAATCCTCACGCCAGGAAAAGTTGGCATGAAGGTGGTGAGAACCTGCTGAGAAGTGTCGAGACAGGACTTTTTTTCTGCATCGGATTAATGCTGGGGGTCTCCGGAACTGATGCCAATTAATATCAGCACCGCAAACCCCCGGCATGAATCCCATGCAATAAAAATGCATTTACAGTCAACTTCATTACCTTAGTGGCTAACAGCTAAGGCAATGAAGGGGTTAACCCCTCCCGCTACCCACCAAGGGCCAAATACCCCCTTCACCCAGTCCTACCCACAATAAACACTAATACCCACCTCTACCACCACATGTTTGATACCAGAGGCCGTGGGTGTCTGTGGGCCCTCGGGTGGTCCCCACGAGTGTCCATGGGCCTCAAGGCGGTCCAGGCATCCGGGCTCTCCAGGTGGTCCCCGCGAGTGTCTGGGTGTCTTCAGGTGGTTTCCATGGGTGTCTGGGGGCTTTTGGGTGGCCCCTGTGGGTGTCCGGGGGTCCTTGGGTGGTCCCCGTGGGCCCCCGCTGGCCTGCTGCAACAATCATGTTACAAAAATGTTTTTGGGGCCTACATTGCAATAAATACACCCTCCCTCCCCCAGCACATACAGTACTATATTGGGCAAAATAGCTATTATCCAGATATGGACAATAGCTAATTTGCCCATTGTTAAATAAAACATAAGCCAGCCAGCAGAAATAAAGTAAATAAACCTTTCTACTTACCCCTGCCATCATGATGGGCGTACTTGTCAGCATACTGCAGGGTCATGTCCTCCGTTGCCAGAAGCAATACAATAAATAATACAATCTAATGTCCCCTAACCCCTTAATCACCATAGCGGTTAATAACCGCGATAGTAATTAAGGGGTTAACCCACCCTCCCCCGCTACCCACCCTGGAGGCCTAACCACCTACCCGGGCACACTATACCCACCATGAACCCAATGATTGACATAGTGGTACATCATACCCATAGAATATGGGCATGATAAGCCACTATTGTGCTCAATGGTCATCCTAATAAAAAAGCATCAAGGCCAAAAATATACAATATTAAAACATACACAAGCACAACAATTCAAGAAATAAAACTATTAGCCAACCAATTAAATAAATACAAGCACTAGACAAGCAATCAATTAAATATAAAGCCCTAACCAACACATCAATTAATTAAACCACTAATCAACACATCAATTAAAACCAGTAGCCAACAAAAGAAATAATTAATTAAAAATGCTAAACCATGGAAAAATTTAATTAAAACAAGCCACCCAAATTACAAACAAACAATGTAAGCCAAACAATAAACAGAAAACTAAAATAAAACAATCAATAGAAAAAAAAACATTTGCCAAAAAATGCATTGGCTATCACTGTATTGATCTGTACGCTAAACTGGCACAGATTAATACATTAGCAGTCAATGGGCAATAAAAAACATGAAAATACAATAAAATAACCTGTAAAAATACAATTACATATGTAGCGGTCATGTAAAATGGCTACAGTCATCTCTCCTGCTGACAGTAAGGCCTGGTAAGTTGTGGGCATGCCAGCAGTAATTATGGAGGTTTGCCCTCACACCCTGGTGGGGTGCCCTGTGTATGGATGGGAGTGGTCACATGCTCTGACTCCATGGTTAGTGATGTCAGAGGTGTGTCAGCTTCCAGAGTGTACATAAGGCACAGCACTGTGTCTAAAAGTTAGTTCTACCAGAGTTCTATCTGAGTCCTGAGTTCTGCAGGAGTTCTGAATAGTCTGCAAGAGTTATGTTATAGTAGCTGAGTAGGAAGACTGTGTCCAGGGACCTGGCACAGGGTAAAGACATCCCGGCTGGGATAGGGAATCCCTATTAAAGGAGAATTACACCTTTCAAAGGGAAGCACTGAGGGATAATGAGTGGCTAAAGAAACTACTGCGAGGGGCAGTTAGCCCACCTCAATCAATAAAGATGCTCTCAATCACAAACCCTCTCGTGTACATGTGTGGAGTGAATGTACAGAGAGGAGCACCACAGAGGAGTTCCTCGCCAGGACCATCCCCAAGTGACCGAAGGGACCTTGATGAGGTGGAGGCGCTGCACTGGAACTAGGTAGGACTCAGCACACTACCTCAGCTGCCTGTCTGGACGGGTTCTCCCCACACACCATCATGCGGGAGACTCAGGAGTCCTGTTGCCAACAGGTGCACCACCAGACACTATCACACTGTAATGGGGACCGGTTAGACCACAGGGGCCAATGTGAGATTGGGTGGGTCAGGCCGGGCCAGAAAACCCGTTACACATACATTCAATATTTTTCTTACCTTTAGAAGTGTTGGCCCTCCGAATCCAAGCGAATTTGCAATCTCTCGTACCGTGACATCCTCAAAGTCAATCCGACCCCATACACCTTGAAGATCCAGAACAGGTAACAAAATTCTTCTTTCTTTTATCTTCTATCACCGTCTTCTTTCTTCATCTGTAATTATTTCTTTATTTTCTGTAATTTTCTATCTTTATCTGTCAATCCATAGCCACGATGTTGTCACGTCGGCTTCTTGAGGTAAAATGAGGCATCAAGGCCTTATATATGGCTTGTGATGTTACATTTTGAGGTCAGATGGTACAGCTCCAATCTGATAGGATGCTGTATCAGGTGCCCGCCTCTTTTTTTTTTTTTTTTTTTTGGTGAAGGATGTAACATCATCTCCAAGGGAGGTATGTCACATCCTTAAAACCACATGGTATTATAGCCAATGGGATTGAAGACAATCACTTTGGTTGCTGTACGATGTGATAGGTTACATTACCTCAAGACCACCTGAGGGCCCCCAGACACTCGTGGGAACCACCTGAGGGCCCCCAGACACTTGTGGGAACCACCTGAGGCCCCCCCAGACACCTGTGGTGACCACCTGAGGGCCCCAAGACATCCATGTTGACACCCCGTTGGGGCCCCCGGGCACCCGCAGGGACCACCTGGAGGCCATAGACACCCACGGGGACCAACCATAGATACCTAGACACCCGCCGGGACCACCCATGGACCTTGTTGGTGCCCCTGGACAGCCGTGGGGACCAGCCAGGGACACCCACTGGCCTCTGGTATCAATCCTGTGTTTAAAAAAATTAATGGTGGTAATGAGCTACTTTAATGTAATTTGTATTATTAGTGTGCAGGAGCAGGGTGTCTCCTGAGCTGAACCACATTGATTTCAGCCACATGGACCCCCTGCTTACCGAGATACAGGCCCTGTTATGGGGTGCCAGTATCTCCTATGCATTTAAATTTCCCGCTTCATGTGACGGTGGGAATAAAATGAATAGGAAATACCAACACCCCATAACAGGGCCTGTATCTCGGGAACCAGAGGGTCCCCGGACCTGAAATCAACGCGTTTCTGTCCTGGATACCCCCTGCTCATCTACACTAGTAATACAATGTATATTAAAAAAACATACATTTCGGGCGAGATTTGTGCAGGGAGAGGCGATCATCACGGGCTACTTGCCCGTTTTGTGAATTTTGCTATCACAGGAAATCAAGACTTTCTGAATACCGTGATAGCAACGCTCACAAAAATGGCGATATAAATGGCCCGCCGATATTTTTTATGAATGCTTAGTGCATAGGCCCCATATAGTCTGATAATGGGAACAAGTGAAACACAGTGTCCTAGCAGTACCAACCACATAATCAACAAAAACCCCAATAGGTATTGCCACCAACCAAAACACTGTTAGTTGTATCAAATATTGTCTGCCCAGTAAACCTGATAAGGTAAAATCCTATGGTTTAAATAATGGGCATGTAATGCACAAAATCTTGGAGGAAATAGACCACCCAGAGGAGTGACTCTATATGAAAACTGATGACGGTCCCCTGGTAAGGACAGTAAAGTCATGTGTAAACCAGCAGGGCAAGGTCAGAGCAGCTGAATGAAAAGAGCTATACTCAGCTGTATTTGAGAAAGGCCCGTTGCGGCTGAAACACGTTAGAGTTGCGGGGGGTGCCTCCCTCTCTCTCTTTTTTAACTTCCATGTTATAATAAAGAAGATTTTTTCACAGCACAGTCCAGCCTTGTTCACTTGCTGCGCGGCCGTGACCGCTGTCTTTCCTCCCCGGTGAGGTTATTTTGCCAGACGTTGAGCACAGTTGTAACTGCTGATCTCTCACAATACAGCAGTGCAGGTGATGTATATAGTGGAGAGAGTGCATATCTAAAGTTGTAGCCATCAAATCAAGAAAAAACATTCAAATGAAAATAAGTAACAGAAATTCCCATGGATATTAGACAACATAGTATAAAATATATCTATACAATAATTAAAATTATAACTGATGCGTACTGTAGCAGAACAAACTTGTTCACCCCAAAAAAGATACAATTCTCTACAAAAACATGGCTAATCTCAGATAATCATTCACGTCATGAGGCAACATGGAACCAAGTTGAACAATTCAACGACACTCTCTCCGCAAGAGGGCTCTCTCCAGATCTCCCCCTTAAATGCTAAGATACACTCGGATGATGGCAAAGGCAGAGAGAGTGGTGCTGTCCGCACCATGCTTCTGTAGAAAATGCCTGGCCATAGATGAGATTTTCTTGAAAGAGTCAAGATCCTTTTGTGCAAATTTTATATTACATATACTGTATGTTCTAATACCCTAAAGCGGACCTCCCTAGTAGTCATGCCCACATATCAGATAACACGGGCAGGTCAGGTAGTAAATAACCCCCTTAGACCTGCAGTTTATAAAATGATATATTTTGAATACTCAAGTATTAAAATACTTAAGTATTCAAAATATCATGCTTAAAATCACGTCATATCTGAGGGGTTAACACCCACTGGATGAGGATTGGTTGCTGCTTGTCTGCTTTGATTTAATTTAACTATATGCACCCACGATTTCGCAGGCTTTTTGTCTTTTAAATATCTATTCTGTCCATAACTCCCTATTCCCAGACGAAGCACCCTTGCGGCATGAAACGCATAGAGGTAGAACTTGGTTTCTGCCTGTTCTATCTGTTTGCACCAATAAAGCCATTATTCTGACTTTGGGATATACATATCTTTGCTGGTTTTCCTGCTGCTGCCCAGTTGCATTTTTCTTTTTTTGATGACCTCTATACTCTACCAATCTCGTTAGATTTTTTTCTTGGAAATATGGCTATATAAGTAGTTATTTATCTACTTTACATTGCTACAATAGGAATATTAAGATTTCATGACTATTTAAGTCTCAATATATTTCTACATCTAGAGTGCAGCGTAAGGGATCTAGTGTAGGTTTAATGCTGGACACTTGTTGATTAATAGCTTAATGGTTATCCCTATGCACCAATGTATATGTATCACATAATTACCTCCTGATATAAATAGGTTGAGCGGTTGGTCATCTACAGTTGTTTTACCAATATAGTGCCGGCCCAACCCTGTGACAATACCCCTTTTACTAACCCAGTGCCCCGAAATAAGTCACTGATCCTATCACTCAGACCACTGTCCACGCAATGCTTGTTGCCCCAAAATGTGTTACTGCTGCTAATGTGAGTAATGCTATTGTCATGAGAGACCAGGCATTTACACCTTTTTATCTGCATCATACATTGAGCAAAACAAGATAAATGAAATAAATTGTGAATTTGTTAGCATGAAAAGACATACACACAGTGGAACACAAACTACATCAGACAGACACACTTACTTGGGTCCTGGGGCAAAAACCTATACTTTCCTAGCTTAATGTAACACAAAACAAGAGTCTTTAGTTGACCAGGACTTAACCCAAGATGTCCTTGAACTGAAATCGGCATGAAGTTCCTGACGCCACCGCTTTCTTTCCTCCGGAGGTGCTGAAATCACTTCACCGGGAGTTAGCTCCAATCGTCCTGGAACTAAATTTGGCTTGCAGTCCTAGCCGCAACCGTTACTGTACGTTCAATTTCTAAATCTTGGCCGCAAAAAGCTGAACTTGGAAAATATTTCACCTCAGATTTCTGAAGCTATTTGCTATTCCTTTCAGAGCATATTTTGGTCGTTTCAAATTTGCCGCTGTTGTTCTGGCGCTTAGAATCTAATGACCGGATTGGCTGAGAGATTCTTATAGTATTTCAGAGTTCATTCATGAAATACTACAGCCAATCTGAGCGTGGGAAATTTCCAACCAGCCAATCAAAGCGAAGCCAGTCTTGTGAAGCCTGGCAAGCGAATGTTCTGAATCAGCCAAGGGCATGCGCAAGATTGCCACCTTTGCCACTTGGTATGCAGAAGCCACCCACTGATTAAGGCTCCTCACAGTCTGCTGGGGCAAATGGTAGACCCGAGGACTTCCGTTCAACCCAGGACGTGGGTACTCAAGCCTAAACCTCCTGCCCAAATGTTCTTCACACCTCTGGCATCCTCTGTGGCTTTCATGTCCGATGTCTGGGTAGACACCTTTGCACCAAGTTGGTAGCCCAGTGACTCACCCAGAACATCGGCCTGAAAGACCCAGCTCATTATACTGTGCAAAAGCATATATGTTTTAAAACACACTGTTCAATAAAATATGCACTTAGGATATTTTTTCAAAGTCTTGCTGGTATGGTGAATAGAATAAAAAGCTGCACTTTATTTCTTACTAGCCATATTTCCCACACACTATAAACTAGACTGGGACTTTTTAAACTCCTCACAACCTTATGTATGGTTGGAGTACCCCAGAACTCCTATACAGGTTCTGGGTGACCTGGGCATTAACTGTGTATCCCTCTTAACCTAGGGACCCCTTGACAAGTTCAGGGACACCTCATATCCCTATGTCTCATTTGCCTTTGTGGTCTGTGCTGAAGCATGGAATCTTAGTGATGAATTTCGCAAGCGTTTTTAAGCGGAGATTTTGCTGGAGCCATGTGCCTATGTTTATCCGGGAATCCAACCTGATTCCCGGGTACATTTTTGGGGTATCCAGCAACTCTGGACCCCGACTAGCTAGCACATTCTGACAACACTTTCTCCGTAAAATTCCCCTTGAAACTCATAGCCCAGCAATCTCTGGTTGCTGGCACTCCTGGAAAGGTAAAAACACATAAATTATTTTTGTCGCCCAATTTTACAGAATGCATGTACACTCACTGGTCTCAAGAGCTGACACTACCGAACCGTAATACATGGATCAGAGGTAACCAAAACAGTCTTAACCTTTATTGTGAGCCTGGTTACCCCGTCACCGTCACAGCTATTACTAAATCTGCTGTTGGGGGTGCGGTAAGGAGGTGGTGGAATTCAATGTTCAGGGGGTATGTCCACAACTACACCGCACTAGGTATGCGCAAAAGGAGGGCAGTAAGATAAACCACTGGTGGGACGAAGGAAATATACCCTTAGGCCCATTACTAATAAAATTACACAGCAGAAGATGTGCTGCATTTTGAGTTATGGTGTGAGTACTACAGAGCAGGAGCGGTGCTGCATCAGAGTTATGGGTTCTCCCAGTTAGGAGCACCAGGTTATATTCTTGCTTGTTGCAATGTTATGTTACTGTTATTTACCATTATGCATAAATTGATGATGGTATGTAAATTTATGTTCCTCATGAGTGGTCGTGAGGAATTTTTAACCAGAGAGAATTTCCCTGTGCCCCTGGCTACTTATTTCTCTGGCCCCAACACTGTGAGTCCTGGTAAGAAGCAGGCAGTGTTGGGGTTAAATCCCTGATAACATGAGTCATCATGTGTGTCCACCATGAGACTGATAATTTGTTGCGGTCGCCAGGTGCTAGCTAGGACAATTGGAGCATGTGACCATGGGGGTGGGTTTCCTGAAGGGGGCTGCCCTCTTACCGGGCCTAAGGAATGGGGCCCTCCCCTGTGGTATAAAACATGGCATCCATCTAAATTTAGCGGTCTCTGTTCCAGACAGCCTCTCCTTTGGGAGGTGGCAGGATTCCCTTTACCCCATCAGGGGGTAAGGGAGCTGACAATAGGTTCGTAAGGCCTCAATCTCCTTGGGCTAATTCCAGGGAAGGGTCCTGCGAGCTATGCTCTTACCCAGGAAAGATGCATGCAAGCTGTGTGGTATAGGTTAGTGAAGTGCCTATGATCTGTACCTCTCTTGCTTGGGAGATGAGCTGTGACCTACAGCCTTCTGTAAACCTACAGGTGAGCACCATCACATCGGTAACATAAGAACTTTAGCTAGGAATACCACATATCCCTTAAGGGGGGAGGGGAGGGGTAGATAAGGGTGTTACACATTATATATTGTAAAAAAGTGGGTGAGTATCACACGTACAAAAAAGAAATTCTTTAAAACATTTAATGTAACATTGATATGGGTTACCACAACAACATCCGAACACAGTTCCACAAATGCTGTAGATGATTCATGCTGATGGCTTCTGATCCAGGCGACGGTGACAGGGCAGGCCAATAGGAAGATTCCAGTCAGTGCATCAATAACCTTTTTATAGCTGTGATAACATCAATTTTAATGTCAATTAGGCCACAACTATGAAGGATAAAGCTTTTAATTATGAACTAAGGTGTAGGTTCACCAAGCGCTAATGCCAGGTTTCACAACCCGATCTGGCATTAACTGCCATTGACTCGGATACCTTGCATCGGATATCCTGCGTTGGTACTTGGTGAATTCCAGTATAGCACTGTAGCAGAGTACATGCAACTACACACGCGGGTTCTTTGGATAAGGCTTATTTATTTTAGCCTTAAAACATACAGCACACCAAAAACAAATAACTTCTCATCAGTAAACAAAAGAAAAATAGCTTCTTTTTAGCAGACAGAGCAAAAATAAGGTTCTCTTTAGCAGACAGAGCAAAAATAAGGTTCTCTTTCGCAGACAGAGCAAAAATAAGGCAGCTACTCTTTTGTATGCAGGAGACACAGTTCATAAACCATGTACTTTGCAAACAGACCTTGTATCAGTAATCTCTTCAGTTACTCACTCCTGTCTCCTGATCAGCTAGCTGCATGTGTGCACATCCTGGGTTTTTTTAACACACCTTGATTAGGCAGCTGGGATTCAACTAACTGCCATGAGCTTCCCAGCTGAAGTTAACCTTATCACTGATGCACTACAGACTAAACATATGTCTGCCAGGCATATACTGTAGCTGGTGGCTTTTATTTACCCTGTCACAAGCACCCATGCTAGAGTTGGAAAATCTCTGCATGTCAGCCCTGGTAGCTCCAGGCAGTGTAGGTGTTAAATCCTCACCAGACCTCAGTACATGTGAGTTAGCCACACTGTTGTGTCTAATATGTTGCACTTTAAAAGGTTAGTGTTAGTCACGTTTAGTTCTGGAAGTTGCTAGATGGACACATGGTAATGGTGTGACCAGGGTGTATGTATGTATGCATGTCTTTATTTATATAGAGCCATTAATGTATGTAGCGCTTCACAGCAGTAATAAACGTGACAATCATATAGTTAACAAATAATATAAATAACACATAAAGGGGAAAAGTGCTTCAGACATAAAAGTAACATTTATGAAAAGGAATCCCTGCTCCGAAGAACTTACAATCTTATTGGTTGGTAGGAAGGATGTACAGAGACAGTAGGAGGGCATTCTGGTAAGCGCGTCTGCAAGGGGCCAAGGTTTATGTATGTGGTGTAAAACTAGCACTCATAGAGCTACTCATATGCTTCCATACGCAGGCGTGTTTTGAGTTGGGTCCTAAATGTTGATAGAGAGGATGCAACATTTATTATGCCCAGATACAGGGGCAGAATTTTAGCCACACTCCCTGGGTATAAAAGGTGGGGATTCACCATTTTCTCCTCAGACCCCATTTAACATCAGGAAGATCCTGTACCATTCAGAGGGACTTCAGGGAGGTCTCCATGCTAGCCTGGCCTGTAACGCAAGCAGCAGAATCCCTTTTATTTGTTTTCAGTGCTAGGTCAAAGTTTCCCAGTGTTAAGGGGGCCCTTATGGAACAGTGATCCAGTAAGTCTACTCTACAGAAGAGAGTGGCTCCCAATTGTAGAGTTTTCAAGAAGAAAGTCCTAGAGGGGTAACTCCTTGATCTGTCCTGGGCAGGCAAGAGGCTCTCAGGGAGAATGAGCACTACAAATCTCATAGCAAGAGGAAACTTGACTCCAGAGTCCCAAAGCATTGAAAACCAGTTCTGTTTGTATATGCCTAAGTTCTGTTCTAATAAACCCAAGTTAAAAGTTCCTGGTGCCCTTTTTCTTCATCACCAGTCCTCACACAAGCCAGTGTGGATCCAACTACCCTGAGATACAACTGAAGACCTGTCCTGTTTGTGCAACCAGTAAACCGCTGAGCATTTACACTCTTTCAGCAGGTACAAACCCTGTCAAAGCCACAGAGACTATTACAACACTACCTTTTTACTGTACACTCTATCCCTCATGCTGGGGTGGGATAGGGGTGTTACACCAGTGTTAGACCAATAGCTAGTTTTCTCATTAAAAATCGTTTACCTTATGCACTGTGTGTACGAGGGGATCTGATTTTGTTTTTAATAGAAGAGAATCTCTAGAGTTCTATCATCCATGCTCAGGGGATCCTCTACACCTTATGTTATGTTAGTTTGTACAGATGTATCTCTTTTCATGTGTGTCAGGATTCAAACTGCAATACTAATGTAGTGGATTAATTCAGAAGTGAATATGTTGTCTTTCAGGAGTTAGGGAACAAGGTCACTGTGGATAACAACTACGAGCATAAAAACAATTAATGGTCTTTAATTGGCTATGCACAAAAGCACAAACATACCGTTGTTTCTATTTGGGCTGTTTCATCCAGCCCCTAGGAATTGTATTAATAAATGATGATTAAAAGCCTGCTATGCACATTGGGTTCATCTATTTCTATTTGGCGATATTGAAATATGGTATTTTTTTAATTCATAATGCAGCAGGGATAACTAGTGCTAAGTGTATCTGTCTGTAAAGCTTAACAAATCATATGTATTTATCCTTGTTTGGGGTTTAGAGGAAAACGTTGATCTGTATGTATTTAAACAGAATTTTTCTTGTAATGGAATTTTTCCTTATAATAGAATGATCACTCAAATTCAGCAACTCATACATATGAAACATGCCTATGTATTGTTCCAGCACATCATGGTGACAGCAAGAAAATCAGGAATGTTAGGGAAAAAGGTTTCCAAAATATTGTACTGTTTAAAACACTATGGGGCACATGCATAAAGCACTGCTATCGGTCATCATACACATTATGGCATTAACTCCCATTCAACGCTAACTCGTACTGGTACTTAATGCTTGTACCCAAAATGCTTTAAGATTTCGAGATTGGCATACTTGCTAAAGAAATGTTTTTTGACAATAACCTCCCCCCCCCCCAGGTAGCAATGTTTTTTTATAAAAAATATGGGACCCTGAAAACTTATAGTTAAAATGGAGGAGGGGGGGAGATGTCCCCTCCCCCTCTAACCCTCTTCCCCATACCCTTTCCCTTCCTATCCCTCCCCCTTCTCTTCCCTTCTTGTCCTCCTTTTTCCGTTTCTCCCCCCCTTTAGTCCTATGTTCTATCCCCCTCTTTTTCGTACCAAAGGGGAACATAGACCTGGCTCCTTGGGTGCGCACCCGCCCGGCTGGGGGGGATGCGCGGCAAGGGGGCATGGCCGTTAGATCTGGGGAAGAGAACGCTTCATCTGAAATCACTCGAGCTATGCCTCCTTCACTCGGCATATAGACATGCGGTCTGCCACCCTCTACCTGGATCTGTGATATATTATTATGTATGCTTTTCCCTGTAAAATCTCAATAAAAAAGTGTGAAACAAAAAAAATGTTTTTTTTAACATGATTGTGTATAAACAGTAACATTTAATCCATTCCATGGCTTGTGGTCAGATTTTTAGCTGCTATAGAATATACAATGTACCTGGTCAACTCAAATAAAAAGGTATCTGCAAACACATACTAGGAAAACAAGGAGCTTAGTAAGTGTTCAGTTAATATTAAGGTAGTGTAGCAGGGTCCCCCCTGGCCCTCCTCATCTGCGCAGAGTAACGGGGACCCCGTGGTATGACGGGGAGCTGCGGGGGAGATCGCGTCACCGGGGGCTCCCGGTGGCATACACAACAGGGTGCCACCATCTTGGATGCGTTTGTGCATGCACGGAGGGTCGCGCGTGTGCAAAAGAGTTGCGGTGGCCATTATAGTAAGCGCGAAGGGGCAGAGATGGCACTCCGTAGCGCAGGGACTCCCCAAGGTCGCGCCTGCACAGAAGAAAGCAGTGGGGGCCATTACAGCATTGCGCAAATGCCGCAGACACAGCGCACGCGGCCCCAATAATAGAAAGGCTCTCCAGGGACTACAGTTCCCATCAGCCCCAGGGGCTGGAGCCCAGGTGACACCAAGGAGCCAATGTAAGAGTGAGATTCTCCTGAGCAGAGAGACATACATTGTTGAGAGCAGTGAGAGTGTCAGTAGGAGCTGGGACACAGGGAGGGTGTGTTTGTGCAGGGAGGAAAGTAGCCTCCTGCACTAGGCAGAAGTCTCCCCTTAGGCCCCAGCTAAGGCTCTACTCACCTCACCTCGTGGTTACTACAGGGATTCCCATTAGTCTAGGGACAGGGTCATGTAGAACCTAGACAAGTGAGGGTCCAGCAGGAAACGTAACTATCCTGGCCATTGCTGTGAAGGTATAACATCCTCTGCGTTAGCAGAGATAAGAGACATTATAAAGATGGATCACTCCATGCGGGAGCCACCCACTGCGGAGGCGGATTCCTGTTCCTGCGTCCGACCCTTTGTGAAGATCTTTACACCCGGGCGCGGACATATGCCCGGGCAGGTATCGTATTAAGTGCACCAACCAAACCGGTACATCAGACGCTGATCCCGCCTATAGGTTCTGGGTCTCTTAGTGGACTCGTGGGACTCTGGGTACACGGTGTTGGGGGAGGATTAAGGTGTGGGGGTTAAGGCACTGACAAGACGGGTAGTTGTGCCTATGAGTGTCATAGAGGGACACTGTCAATGTCATATTGTTGATGTATGTTGTGTTATGTATTGTTTTCTATACAGTAAACTGTTTATATATATATACTTCGGTGTATGTGCTTACTGTGTATGTGGGTCCTGTGTGCGGAACATTCTACACTCCTAGAATCCTACACAGGTGGAGGCACTGTAACTAAGATCGTTCCAGAGGATTCACCCCAGGCTCTCACTGGCGGAGGCTCAGACCTCCTGTGAGCCTAACAGGTATATTGCACCACACCTGGTAACATATATGTTCCCCCTCACATGCACTCTATCTGCGATTGGGGTAGGTGGAATACCCGTTGCAGTAGTTAAATTTGTTAAGCTGTAATATAAGTTAATGCAGAATCTGAATTGTAGTTCTCGCACAGTCTTGCTAATTTAACCAACTTTTCCATTTTGTCTTTTCATTCTGCAGAGATTTGCATGTTTAACAGAAGCTTTAATTGAGGAAATACATAGATTACATGTAACATGTGTAGCTCCTGTAAGAAATAGTGGGCTACCAATCCTTCTCCTACTGGAGTAAGCCCTGGTAAGGGCAGGCGCCAGTAGTAACCATGGGTTTTCCCCCCACCAAGCCCTGCCTGGAGTGATAGAGGTAGGCCCCTGACTCTGTAGCAGGCCTGAGACAGAGGGGAGGTCCTGCTGACATCATAAGGGGCAGGGCTGTATCTATTTAGTGGGCTGCTCCTGTGTGTGTCTGTGTCAGTTCTGTGAGAGCGGTTGGAGTGCCAGTTCTGTGGTTATGTCCTGGGAGCTGAAGTGTGAAGTTGAGTCTGAGAGTTCTGCCTGGGAGCAGGAGACTTCTGTAACAGTCTGTTGCAGTGGAGAGAAAGATGTGTCAGGCTGGAGAGTGGAGGCTATTGGAGTTGTGAGAGTGGAGAGTGCTGGACACAGGAGAAAAGACACTCAGCCCTACAGATTATAGCTGATAGCACTATAGTGCGTGGACCAATGCCCCTGCTGAGGGGGTGAGGGGGGAGATCTACCCTCACCCAGAGAGTATATCCTGGAGGTGGGGGTTGGGGTATTGAAGCCCTAACCAGCCCATCCTGCTAGGTACAACCTGGAGGAGAGGAGAGGAGGAAAGGCCTGCAATTATACATTTGGAGTGCACTGCTGTATATGAACTGCTGTGTGCCGCTGTGCATGAAGTGTTGCTGTATCATTGTGCAAGGACAATAAAGAGTGCTGCTATTTTATACAAAAGACTGTGTGGAGTTTAAGATCACTCGCCCTGGGACCAGGGCTTCTTCTAGGAGGATCTTAACCTATCCCTATAGGTCTCGCCGGAAGATGGAGGCGCTGTACCACCACTGTTGCTAGAAAAGATGGAGGCATATACCCCAGAAGCCTGGCCCTGTTATCCCCCATACCACCGCGGGAGACTCAGGCCCTCCTGTTCCAAGCAGGTATGCACCACCCAATTACATGTAGCCAGCCCTCAATACACCTTAGAGGCACGATCTGTGTCGGGGGGGGGGGGGAAGGGGGGACATGGGCTACACATGGTTGCCACTGACCTGGATCAGCGCAAATGACAGAAAATAAGCGACTGTGATGTGTGGTCAAGCCCCATAAAACAGGCAGTTACAAAAGAAAAATAAACAATTTATCAGTGTTCATTGCTTCACTAAAAAGAATAATGTAATTATACTGAAATCAAAAATGTAACTTTTTTGTAGTTCTACTTGAAAATTAAGAAACATTTTCTTTCCGCAAAGGAGTGTTTAGACTAACCCCACACATGCACGAAACGTCCGAGTTTCTCTCTGCCTGTTCTTTTCATTTTTATGATGTTGCCAATGGCTCAATAAATATTTTTAATATATTTTTGAGCGATCCAGCCTGATTACTTTTTTTCAAGCAGTGCACCGCTTATTTCTTCCCCCATGTGATTCCACTTCGGGTTTTAGACTGCAAGTTGGGAAGAGGAGAGAGAGAGGAGAGAAAGGAGAGAGAGGGGAGTGAGATTGTAAGCAGATCCTCGTGGCTTCAGTAGTGTTCCATGCCTCACACTCCCCGCACCCGATCTCGGTTCCCTCGGCTCCACTATTCACTCCGGCTCCTACTTGGAATTCAATAGGACCTGCGGTATGGATCTGCTTTTTTTTGCTGCTGAAGTGATTAAATGTCCGTTCTGGAGCGTCTGTTGAATACAACTGCACCTTGCTCTCATGCTACCATATGCGTTTCGTCAAAGATTAAACAACAAGTTATTTGGACACAATCGGCTTTCTCTAGAGCACTGTTTTTTGTGTCACAATTTTTTTTAGGTGCATATTTCTGTGCACATATATTTGACTAAAACAATTTTTACGCTTGAGAAAAATAAGGTTAGTACCAAGGCGCATACAAGCACAATTAGATTTGTGCCAATTTTACACCAAAAATGCAATTTGCATTTCCCTTTTATTTTTTCTGAATCAGAGATCATGGTTTGTAAGTAACGTATTGGCCCGAATAAAGTGCTATGTTTTTTTCCTAAAAATGTCCTTCGAAAAATTGCACTCGTATCATATGGACAGCCTAACACCTTTTATTTTTTATGTAGAACATCTTCAAAACTTTAGGGTCGTATTATGTGCGACGCTGTCCTATATTCGGGCCACTACAGTATATCCCTGAGTAACCCAACATCTCCAGCCCTAGAATGCTCTTATGGAATACTGTAAAATAAGCTCTATATTAATCTTAAAAGTATCAGACACCTCAGTTAAAATTAGAAGACTATCTCATAGACGATAGAAGACAGTTACCAAATTTAACACTATCCACACGGACAGATCTTTATCCATCACATACAGTAAATAATTTTGAACATTGGTCAACGTGCATTCTGAAGATCAAATAAATAGGACTATTAGCAGGATGCAAAATCAGAAACTCTTCAGAGATTTAGGATCTCTTACTTTTCTTTTTATCAGTTTTCAAAAGCGAAACATCTGCTGCTTTTCATTTGTGTTTCCTGAGAAAAAAAAGAAACAGATTTGTTCTTTATTTATGCACGTTATATCTCCTTATGTTCACCTACTATTTTTTTTGACATTTGACAATTGTTTGAAATATTTATAGAGGAATGGTACGTTACAGTATCTATATAAAAACAAATGTATTATACTTTGTTATACCAGAAGCTATACTTGAATACCAAAATGTGCAAATGCATACTTTACCGACATAGAAAAGTCATTTTTTTTAGGAAATCCTACAGTGGATCATGACTGAGTTCAGGCAACTTTTTAAAGATAAACAAAAAACTCAATATAAGGAATATGAAAGTATTAGTGATGTTGCTGGTTGAAGTGGGTGGCAGCTCTGTGCCTTTTCTTCTACATATCCCTATTTAAAATGTAGTTATTTATTGTGTAAATTCATTTTGACCTGCATGAAGTTCCAGAATGTTCTCTTCCTACAAGAACATCACTCGCTGCAAAGGATCTTAGGTAGAGGTTGATGCACCATGCCATCTTGCATTTTTATATCACCTTTTCAATTTCAAAATTTCTTTAAAAATCAGTGAGTGTTTATGAAGATAATTATTGCGTAAAATAGTGGCACCACATGTCTGATGTACTCGTCAGTATGGCAAAAGGAGATGGAAGACGGGAACACTGACTTTATATTAATCCATTTACAAATCTGTAATCTCAGGTATGTGTTACGCTGTGCTCGCCACAAACTAGACGAGACCCCTGTGCTGAGATGGGATAGTAGCCACCAGCCAGAGACACGGGGACCCCGTCCGGAATGTAGAGTAGTCTTGCTGGCCGAGTCTAGGGCAGGAGAAGTGAGAGTAAACGTATACTTGCCGAGTCCGATGCGTAAGAGGTCCAGAGCGAGCGAGGTACTATTGCCAAGGTCAGAACTGGAGAAGAGTGGATGGTCGGAGTCCAGAGCCAAGGGTCAGGGCAGGAGAGATACGGATGGTCAAAGTTCAAGCCAAGGTCGGGGTTCCAGAGAGCAAGGCTTCCAAAGGCAGGCAGAGTCGGTACATGGGTAAGCAGAACTAGGGCAATATAACAAGACAAGGGAGGCAGAGGCAAACACCAGGTAACAGAGTCTATGCTCAGCCGAAGTGCCAGTAGCACAGCTGAGCATATGTAGCAGGCAAGGACCAATCACCCCAGGGGGTGGAGCGAGGGCGTTACCCTAGCGAGGAGCAGGGATAGGTCGGAAGGGAAGAGACAGCTGGCAGTACTGGAACTAATGAGTTCCTCTTGACTCGTCGCTCAGGGGCGTTGCGCGTGCGTCACACTCCGGTGACGCGTCTCGCTTCTGCCCTCCGACCCGACGGTGCTGGGTCTGTGCCTGTGCAGCGTGTCAGCGGGGACTGACGCTCCCGAGGGGAGCGTACTGCGCATGCGGAGAGAGGCGCGTGACGGAGGAGGACAGCGTGGAAGGTTGCCAGCAGGTGTCGGCCTGGAGCGGAGGTATGTGCAGGTGCGCGGAGTCTGCATGGCGGCGCTCGAGGGACCGTGAGTCGTGACAGTATGCTTGTGTATTCATAAAACATCCTAATATTATGTTAGATATGTAGCCGAGTCCCCTACCCTGCCTCCAGTGCGGGGGAGCTGGCGGTTTGATGGCCGTAGCTCTGCGTGATCGGGAGGTAGGGGCGGCCATTTTGAGAATAGTGCATGCACGGTGAGGTGCGCATGTGCAGTGTCTAGAGTGCGGCGGCCATCTTAGGATGGCTCCGCAGACGTGGGACTACATGTCCCAAGATCCTCCGGGGGGAGGGAAACATAACATGGGGCCGTCCCAGCCAATGGGATTTGCACAGGCAGGAGGAAGAGGATATCTTTCATTTGCGGAAAGCCCGTGAGTCAGTGGGATGGAGGGCAGCAAGACAGCAGGTAGTGTCCAGGGAGCAGTGTCTCCTGGAATAGGCCTAGACCTTGCCCCCTTAGGCCCTAAATCAACCTAAGCCAAGTGTTGTAGGGAAGGCCCTAGATAGGGACTCTTCCCAGTGGTGTAGAGTACTGTGCTGATGACCAGACGGCCATGCGGCACCCTGCGGCCTGGGACCAGATGGCTGCAACTGACTCTGTGGACCCTGATCAACAAGACGCTCATTCGCGTGGCAGAGCTAATTGATTATCGAACCAAGCAATTCCTGCAGGGAACATCATTCACGCACGCCCTCGTGGCCAGGATCTGCTGCACTCTCTCTACAGAGAATCCTCCTAACTTTGAGGACCTAATGGATTAAATACAAGATCATAGGTCATCTTGCAGTTTCAGACTCCCAAGACGTCCTGGGAATCATCCAAAGAGGAGAGTAAAATCACTCCATCTAAGAAGCTCCAGCTGTTTGTGTCCCATCCTCTGGACACCGAAGCGGGAATCAACCAGAACAGAACGCTAAAGGAAGCTGCTGCGAGCAACAACGAGTCAGTGGAGAAAGACAACAGATGACATATAATCAGCAAAACTGCAAGTTACTGTGGGCTGTGCAAGGGTTAGAAATACAACCTCTCTGAGAGTAATCCACTCCCATATGGCCGTGTGAGTGTATTTCATCTACTTATAGTTTTCTATTGTGACATTCCCACTGCTCATATCCCATATTGGCACCAACCCTGGTTATCTTCTCTACTTTTGAGAGAACATAGAGATCCAGAACCAGAGAAGTAGATTGAGGACCTACCAAGAGGACCCAAGCTGCCATTTGTGCAGTCACACACATGGCCGTGTGAGTGTTATCATTATTATCGCACCCTTCTTCTCAAATCACAATCTGATTATTCCATCCCCTTCCCCCTCCCCTTCCACCTCCTTCCCCATCCCCTTCCCTCCTACCAGACAGATGTTTTAATACGAGCATTTGCCGTACATTTTATTTATATTTGTTATTCTCTCATTCTTTGTTTTTTGCGCTTACCATAATATGTACATCCACTCCATCTAAGAAGTCTACTGCGATGGAGAATTCTGAGGACAATACTCCCCAGGGTCCTTCACGACAGACCCCCTTGACGCCTAGGAGCTCGGCTCCTAATTTTGGCTTCAGCGCACCTGAAATAAACCATTGCTTTAACTGTCACCAAGAATATCACTTCGCCTGGGTCTGCCCGAAGCCAGACACTTCCACCCCAGTGGCCATGGCTTTCACCGTGCATTCGGCAGAACAGCTGTCCTTGGATAGTGCCCCTGTGCCTAGTACCAAAAAACAGGCCCCATTGGATGCCTACATTCGCTGCCATAGTAAGTGTTCTAGTGGAGGGCATCTACTCTTCAGCGTTGCTGGACACTGGGTCGCAAGTGACCATCATCTACTGGCCATTCTACGACCTGCATCTAAAGCTCCTGCCCATGCAGTCGGCAGAAAAGATGGTTGTGGGGCCTGAGTAGTGAAGACTACCCCATTGATGGCGTGATTCCCCCCCATTGAGTGCGGTTGGATATACCGCAGCTCAATACCAACAAAATCCAGCCCATGGAAGTGGAAGCCTTGATATGCCCTGAGCCCCGGGAACACCCAAAATCCCCCATCATATTGGGGACCAACACGGATGTGTGAGAGCCCTGATCCGGGCCTATCTGCAAGAAGCCAGCGAATTACCCCATCATCTTTGAGGATTCATTCCGTATTTAAAGAGGAATGCTATAGGATCTCTGCCTAAGAAGGATTTGGGCAATTGTTCAATCTTGAGAAGGGGTTGACAGAGATTCCACCAGGGGGAGTGAGCCACATGGCATCTGTACCTAACTACCCGGGCTGCGACGAGGCCAACTGGTTCTTTTCACTAGAGGCCACGGCCTGATGAGGATGCCAAGAGAGGGCTCAAGGTTGTGCCAGAGATGAAGGAGTGGAAGTCTTCACTTCCTCTGCGATTCAAGGTGACCATACAGAACATCTCGCCTCATCCAATACGGTTTGACATCGGTCAAGCACTAGGTCGGATATACCTGGTTATTCAAATAGAAACCCTGACTCATGTAAACGCGGCTACCATGCGAGAAGCCCCTACCAGATTGTAGTTCGACTTCGGGGAATCGACCTTGCCCATGAAGTGGAAGAAATGGCTAAGTGATATGCTGGCAGAACGCCAGGAGGTGTTCTCCCCCAGCGAGATAGATGTGGGCTGCTGCAAGAGTGTTCAACATACGATCCGACTAAATGAAGCGCTCCATTCCGAGAGCATTCATGCATAGCTCCCAGAGATGTGGAGGATGTGAGGGACGTCCTTTAAAGATGGAGACGGCGGGCATGGTAACGGAATCCTGTAGCTCCTATGCCTCCCATATTGTGATAGTGCGGAAGAAGAACAGATCCATGCGCCTATGTGTGGACTACCACACCCTGAATCACCGCTCGGTCCTGGATAAATGTACCCTATCGTGGGTTGACGAGGTCCTAAGCGCCCTATCTGACAGTCAGTGGTTCAGTGTTCTGGACCTGAGGTCTGGATACAACCAGGTACCCATGAGACCAGGTGAAGACAGCGTTTGTCTGCCCCCTCGAGTTTTTACCTGTTCACCTGGATGCCCCAAGGCATTTGTGGGGTACCTGCAATGTTCCAGAGGTTAATGGAAAAGATCATTGGTGATATGAATCCTCAGGAATGCCTGGTCTATCTGGACGATATCATTATGTTCAGCAGAACATTGGAATAGCACAAAGAGTGTTTGCGTAAAGTCCTGGATTGACTGGGAAAAGAAGGCCTAAAGTTGTCCCTGGACAAATGTCACTTCTTCCACACCTCGGTCAGCTATGTGGGCCACATAGTATCTGTGGAAGGAGTGGCTACCGACCCCGCTAAGGTCGAAGCAGTAGTTAACTGGTCCAGATCACATAATGTGATGGAGCTATGATCCTTTCTGGGGTTTTGCGGGTACTACCGAAGATTCGTAGATGGGTACTCCAGCAAGGCCAAAGTCCTCAACAATCTGTTGAAGATCTACCCAGAAGGGCCTCGGGAAAAAGCTGCAACCCTGCGAACACCATTCGGGGACAAATGGACTTCCGCCTTCGCAGACCCAGGACAACCATACATCCTACATGTGGATGCCAGCTTCAACGGTCTGGGAGCAGTATTACACCAAAAATACCCTGCAGGCCTCCGGCCGGTAGCATATGGGAGTCACAGTCTGACGGCAAGCGAGCAGAACTATCCAGTCCCTAAACTGGAATTCCTAGCGCTCATGTGGGCTATTGTAGATAAACTTCACAATTATCTTTATGGGGTCTCCTTTGAAGTACGAACCAACAATAACCCCCTGACATATATCCTGACCTCTGTCAAGTTAGATGCCACTTGCCACAGGTGATTGGCTGCCCTATCTAACTATCAGTTCACACTGAAATACAAGCCAGGACCCTTGAACATCAGAGCTGATACTCTGTCCAGAAGGCCTGGACTGAGTGCAAATCCAGACGATGGCCAGTGGGAATAAATTCCTGGGCCCTGGCATTCGGGCCATGTGCTCCACAGCAGATATCGTTGGGGACAAAGTAGCCTTTTCTGAACTCAGAGTATTGAACTCATTGGGTTTCAGTCAAAGGCACTTCCAGCAGCATACTGCCCTCCTGAAGGCATGTCTATCATGCAGGATACCATAATGAGGTGGAAGGAATTAGTGATATACCAGATGCAAAAGCCATACGTCGGGCCATCAAAGAAGACAACCCTTCCTTGCTCCCATCGACACGGTCGCCATCATCATGAGGGAATGGGACAAGTTCCGCATGGACCGTGGCTTTCTATACCGGGTTATCCCCTATCACAACCATCCTGATAGGAAACAACTCGTCCTGCCCAGAAGCTTGCAGTACCATGTCCTACGATCTCTGCACGATGATCATGGACTCCTGTGAGTGGACAAAACATTGACTAGTAAGAGATGGTTCTTCTGGCCAAAGATGCGGGAATCAGTGGAGTGAATTGCCGGAGGTGTCTGTGGAGCATACAGCGAAAAACACCCCCTACACGCGCAGCCCCAATGGGCCACTTAAAGAGCTCTGGTCCCATAGACCTAGTCTGCATTGATTTCCTCTGCATTGAGGCAGACTCAAAGGGTATTGGGAATGTCCTGGTAGTAACAGACTATTACACCCAATATCTCAAGCGTTCCCTACCAAAGACTAGAAAGCTCCGACAGTAGCTAAAGTACTGTGGGAGAAGTATTTAATCCATTACGGGTTACCTACTGAAGCAGCGTTCGTTATTCGAACACATCACGGCACCGATTTTGAGTTCTCTGTTTCCCACGCAGCATGAACACGGCCAATCGCCCCAGGCACCGGCGCTTTTCACGGATGTTTTGTTTGAATTTCATGGATTCTGTTTCTTCGTTTGAATAAAATGGATGGATTGTAATGTGTACAGTAATGTGCTACTGTGTCAATTTCATGTTTTTAAAAGCCAGAACACTAAAATTCATTTTTCCTGCACTCGCCACGCTCGCATCTTAGTGCGGGAAGGCTGGAATTCATCCTGCGGTTTCAAATCGGAATTCCGATGTACATGACGCGTGAAGTGTTCGAATAACGGCTGCTGCATCAGTAATCGGATGCACTCTGATCAAGGGAGAGACTTCGAGAGCAAGTTAATAAAATAACTTCTAAAACTGCTCAATATCAAAAAGTTTTGTACGATTCCCTATCACCCTCAAGGAGATGCCCATCCAGAGAAGGCACTCTGAAGGGCTCCGAGAAGGATCAAGCATGTAGAGCCATTAGTGCATGCCTACACTTGCACGAGGCACTGGGTACACACCCTATATGACAATGTTTGGCAGAGAGGCGCGACTACCTGTAAACATTCAGCTCCGAGTATCCACCAAAGAAGTGCCGAACATGACGCACTACAAATATGTGCAACGGCTTCAGGATAACCTCCGTAGAGTATATGTCAGGAATCCACTCCTGGCTTTTCTCGTAGCCTTGCAGGGTGCTGTTGTTCTCACTAATTCCCTCTTTGCAATCAACAGCAGCTGTGTGGACTATCACTGCAACCTAGCCTTGTACTCAGTCATTTGAGCAGTGCCCTCACACCCTCCTCCAGGGATTGGCCCGCTGGCCTTTAAATACTGCATTCCCACATCCCTCTCTGCCGAGCATAATTCTTCTTGGATGTTTACTGTGTTTGCCACAGGCTACCTGTTTTGCTGCCTTGTTCCTGTTTCCATGTTCCTAGTTCATGTTCCTAGTTCATGTTCCTAGTTCCTGGTTCCTGTGCTGAAGCGTTGTTTTCCCAGCATATCCTTCAGCCCCACGTTCCCAGTGGCCTGCTGCCTTTCCCATAGCAGAGGCATGTCTTCCGAGTCCTGAGGTCTGCTGCTCTCTCTTCTCGAAGAGGCCTGTTCTGGACTCCTGCGCTGAAGCATTGGTTTACCAGTGCAGCCTGGCGGTGTGCCCACTCCAGTCAGCCTTCTCCTTCCTGAGACCGGTATCATGGGCCATGGTCACCACTCGCGCAGAACCCCCTCCCGCCCTGCAGCTATTACGCTGAAGCGGGACCTAGTTGACTTCCTTTTGTCGAAACTCTGCTTGGATAACATTTACCCTGATGTCTCCTATCCTGACCCTGGCTTGTCCACTGACTACGCTGCTCTCTCCAGTCCCGACCCTGGCTCGTTTGACTATGGATTTCGCATTCCGGATCAGCCTGCGCGGTCTGAGGTCGGTGCTTATATAACCCAACCTCAGCCATGCGGTCCGACCCTGGTTTGTGGCGAGCACAACCGTGACAGTATATCAGTTGGCGGAAAAAGCCACCGCCAGGCTGAACGAGAGTAACAAGCAGAGGTATGACCATAAAATGCCTCCTGGACTAGGCCTAGACCTTGCCCCCCTAGGCCCCAGCAAGGCCCTGAGTCAACCCAAGCCAAATGTTGTAGGGAAGGCCCTTGATAGGGAGGTCCACGGTGGCTCCCATTGCAGGGCGCCACCATATTGGAATTTGCACGCATGCGCAGTGTGAGTTTGCGCATGCGCAGTACAGCCTGAGGTTGTGGTGGCCATCTTGGGACTCCTTGCGCATGCGCAGTGTAAGCGCAATAGTGACGGTCATCTTGGAGAGTACTCCACAGAGGAACTACATTACCCAGCAGCCCCTTGGGCTGCAAGATCACTTGGCGCCACACAGCCAATAGCAATCCCCTTCTCCCTGATATAAATACATTTGGCGCGCTGAGACTACGCTAGTCGGAGCTGGAACACGGAAGGGTGAATGTGTAGGTGCACGGTGTCAGTAGGCCATTGCACTAAGCCAACGACCACCTTATATGCCCCAGCTAGGCCCCGACTCCCCTGTAAGTTTATGGCTGCTACAGGGACAGGCCCTTAGATGGGGACGCTGCCCCAATTAGCCTCCATAGCGTCAGGGACACAGCAGGATGCCACTCAGCAGATGCGGCCTGTGGTCTGGGACCAGACCACCACGCAAGGCTAGAGACTCTCATAAAGGTGGGACCCTCCAGCTGGATACCACTCCACATGGAGACGGACGCCATTGCTGATGGCGACAGCGTGGGACCAGGCGGTTTCTCTTCAGTTGGTGGTAACGAGTGCTGGAGCACTCGGCAGGTATCACACCCCATCTACAAGTGCACCAACTCTAACACTGATTGTGGGCAGCGCTGTCACACATACATTGGGTGGGTTGGCTTCAGTGGACACTGGGTGGTTGGGTGCCCTGGGCACCTCAGTACTTTGGGGAAACCCCACCAAGGTGGAGAGGGTGATTGGACAGAGGGCACGGTGTGGGTGTATGGCCCTGTGAGGCCTGTGTTATTCTGTGTACTGTTATTTGCATGTTCAGTAGACCTGTTATCATATACTCTGTGAACTTATTGCATTGGGTCCTGTAAAGGGGATGTCCAGTGCTGTCAGGATCCCTCACAGGTGGAGGCACTGTTACAAGATGATCCAGGTACACCCCAGGCTTCTTAGCAGCGGAGATTCAGACCTCCTGTGAGCCTCAGGTAAAGCACCAGACTCACTAAGAAGCAGCCACATCTCCCATAGGGTGGGGGAAACAGCGCTACACTAGGATAGAATTTTATAAAAAAAAAACATTTGAGATCATTTTGTTTTTATTAGATATGCTTATGGGAAACTGGAATTTCTTTATAAATGGCCTTCATTCGAACTTGTTCTCAATAAAATAGTTGACGTGAAGAGGTGAAGACATCATTTAAGTTCCAAGACTTTCTTTTTACAGGATGCCCACATACAGTAATACAACTACTTAAGGCAGTGGTGCTCAACTCCAGTCCTCAAGACCCCCCAACAGGTTTTCAGGGTATTCCAGTTTTGGCACAGGTGGCTCAAACAGAGGGTGGGAGGGGGGCTTGAGGACTGGGGTTGAGAACCCTGGCTTAAAGCAGCAAAACATGTGACATTTTATGTTTTTTTTAAATCAGTTCTGTAGTATTAGATAAATAATGATTTATTTATTTTTTATTCTACTCAACGCCATTTTTTATGCATTTTAATACACTGAGCATTCTTTGAAGCATTCTTTGATTTCTATAGCAGATTTTAGCCCACCTCCCCAGCAGTGCAAAATATTTGCAACACTGTGATAAGTTGTTGCCAATATTCCCAACAGTTTGAGCTGTACACTAACAAATGTCAAAGTTACCTTACTAAAATCTGGATACATTGTAGCTGCTGAGTTACACTGACTGAGGGATTGATTGGAACTGAAAGGCGGCCTTTCTGTGAGGCGCACAATCAGGATATTTCCAGATTTATAACTGGAGCACCAAACGATAGTCAGCTTAGGTAAAAGTGTTGAAGTATACATTGTTGCATGCTTTACATATAAAAATAAGGGAGAGAATGTAGAATTTCTACTTTAAGGAGTTGCTCAGTTGTGATGTCACTGCATGTGAACCAGGTTCGTATCCCAGCAGTAAAAAGAATAGGTGATGGTGCGCAGCTAATACCTAGTAAAACACAACCAGTGAACAGTGCACAGTGAACATAAACAATATTGTTGACCTTAAATGTGAGGATAACACTAGATGTGGGCCTGCAGCCTTTCTTGGGGGTGGCTCGACACCCCTGGAACTAGACAAAAAAACAAAAGAACAGGGCGCACAACGCACACAGAAAGTGTTCTAAAGGCACGGGGGTACAGAAATACGAGCAAAGACATTTTTGTACCCCCGTGCCTTTAGAACACTTTCTGTGTGTGTTCCCCCGTTTTTTATTTGAGAGTCAGTGCTGCTGTTTCCATATTGGTACATTGCGTGCATTGCATCCTGTATCGCTGCGTGTATCCTGCGCAGCCCGCACGCTGTGCACTCCAGCAGACGCCTCCCGGAAGTGGATGGTCGATTCGTGACGTCATCGCCGGGCGCTCCACGAGGAGTAGCGGTATGCGACTGGCGTTCAAGCAGCATTGTGGGCACTGACGGAGGCTGCTACATGCCGATTTGAGCTCTGTGCTCCGGGACTTTTACCTTGGGACTGACCCACATACCACCCTGAGACGGAGAGTCTTGGATTCCATACGTGTACTTAAAGTGAGTGTACTTAAACCGGGGTATGCCTGTATATATATATATATATATATATATATATATATATATACATATATATATATGGAGCTTGGGGATCCCCGGATGAAATCCGCTGAGACAGATGAAACGCATAGGATCACGTGGTACAGGAAACTACGGTGGCCAAGCAGCTCAAGCTCCAGAGCACAGACGTCAGTTCCTGCATCCTGCTACTTGATCGTGGTAGATTGAATACAGCCAGAAACACCTACTATCCCTGCAGAGGTGAAGGAGAAAGGTTGTACCGGCAGCATATCCCACAGCAGAGCTGATTCACAGTAGCTATATTTGCATGCAGATGGAAGACATCTGAAACTTGGACGTCAGCGTGGTGCATGGGCTTGTTCCATAAATTGCTTATTTTAAACTGACAAAGTGTGAGTTGGCAATCGTCTGTTCATGAAAATGAAAACCTTTTAAATCTGAATTTACACAAGGATCGGGCGCTTTTTCTTTCTTCTTTTTTTCTTAGGTATCGTTGGGAGGTTGGTGAGCCCAAGAATTAAGCTGCCCAGGACTTCAATTTCATTTTTAAGGATTTGTATGGACATTTTTTATTGATTCTATTTTTGTCAACAATAAAAAAGAGACTTACACACATTTTTTATAGGTATTTTCTCTTTTTTTATTGTTTTTGTTGCCAACATACATTTTTTATATTTTTCGTTTTTTTATATATTTTTTTACAATTTTGTGTATCCACTTTCTATTGCAATTTGCCTGGTTTCCTGCAAAATTAGAAACATTGTTATATATCTGTGCTGGGTATATCGTTCTGCAGTGTGAGGTCTGTTTTGTAAGGTTATAGGTGTGTGTTAATAGGGGCGCTGTCATTTATTTTCATCACATATATATATATATATATATTTATATATATATATATGTATGTATGTATGTATGTATGTATGTATGTATGTGTGTATGTATATATATATATATATATATATATATTGTGGCAGGACGGCCTCGTGGCGGGGTCAGTAAGACGCTAGACACGGTGGGAAACGTTCAACTATAGTGGTTTATTAGCCACAACCAAAATAAAGTACGGGTGCACTGTCCCTTTAAGAAACTACTTTCTTGCAAATTAAAGCCTAGTCCCGTTAGGGACACTAACTCACTTCTTGAGCCCTTACTAACAAGACAGACAGCTAATCTGGTCATGCCCAAAACATGCTACACAAAGGATAACCGATACGTAATAATAAAGTCTTATCTGTATAGCAGCTCCAGCAGCAAACAGGAACACGGTTCCAGGGAGCAGGCTTTGTCCAGCCTCGCAGCAATCTGTATCTTTATCCTGGGTTGGGGTCCCAGCTGGTCCCAGCAGCCTAGCTCCTCGCAGGACTGGGGACCAGAGCAACAGCAACGGCTTCCCAGCCGGGAGAGTTCTCTCCACCTTCCTGTGGAAAAACAAGCTCCCTGTGTGTGTGTCACTTCCTGCTTTTAAACCTGCGGTCTCTCAGGCCTCCTGCTTAATTAGGCTGCAGGTGTGCTTCCTTCTGTCTGAGGAGATTAACACTCTGTGAACTGGCTGCAGCGTCTCTCCATTCACTATTCCAGCCTACTGAGTCAGTGACTCTGTCACATATCCCTCTCCCCAGCGAAACATTGTCCTGTGGAGCGGCCCGTGCACCATTCCCGTGCACCAGCATTTTTGGCGAAAATGTCTGACGTCGGCCCTTCCCTCCCCCTTTTTTTTTTCTTGCCTTTCAATTTAGGCATTTTCTTTTTTGGGTAATTACCAGGCCATATGGGCCTGAACACTCATCCTTCTCTACCTCTTTCTCTTGTGCCATCCTGAGTCTAGGGTTGAAGCTCCGCCATTGTTGTGTCCCCTTTTGCAAATGTCCCCAAGCCTCCTGCTGTCTATCAGCTATCTCTGCCTTCTTCCTCTTGGGCTCAGAGTCTCCCTTACCCTGTAGAAGATCCAAGACCTCAGTTAGCTCATAGTATTCACTCACCAGTGCTTGTCCTGCTTCTCCCTCTGTTTTTTGACCTTCCTCAAAGGTTTTTTGTACTTCTTCGTCTGAATCAGAAGTCTTCCTGGCCCTTTACTTAGAAGAACCCACACAGATTAAAGCTTCCCATGATACAGAGCTGTCAACCTTTTTCTTATCTTCCGGGCTCTTTTCCAGCTTTTGTTCCTCACCATTTTCTTTAGCTTCCTCTTGATTTTCAACAGAACCAGCACTACCAGTAGAGGACATGGTAGCACTCTTTGCTTTTTCAACCTCATCTTCTTTGTCACTTTCAGAAGGCAGCTTTGCACGCTTTTTAGGGGTGACCATTTTTTTAAAAGATGCCGATGGTGTAATGCCTTCCTTCTTTCTTTCTCCATCAGAAGTGGCCCCTTCACCTTCTGTTTCAACAGTCTGTGCTGTGTCTCCCATTACATTTTCTGTAGGAGAGGTCTCTATAGACTCATCAGGAGAAGAGGGCGAACTGTCTCCTCCATCTACCTCTGCAGGATCACGAGACTCCAATGAGACAGGTACTTGTTCTGTCACATACTCTGCCTTTGTCTCTTCTTCCTTCTTTCCTTTATGCTTCTTGCCTGAAAGCTTCTTTAAACCAGATCCAGTGAAAAGCTTCCTTAGAGGGCTACCTTGAAGCTTAGCCTTCTCTTGTGAAGACAGTAACTCCGCTTCAGTGGTGATGGCTTCTGGACCTTTCTCCATCCCTCTCACACAGAGTCACCTGTCTTCTAAGCTCCGCCTCCAGCGATGCTCTTGTGGCGCTCAACGTGATCTTCAGCTGCTCCAGGGCGAGGCATTCTTTTTCCAGCATTTTCTCTGTATTCTGCAGAGCAGCCTGTACTTCATTTTTTTCTTGCGCCAATTGTGTCTTCACTTTCTGTGCTTGGTGAAGCTTCTCAGTCCCATCACTGACCTGACCAGTCAGGTTTAAAACCTCTTCCTTCAGGTTTATATTCTCCATTTTCACAGTCTCTATATCCCTTAGGACCGTCTCATTGGCTTTCTTCAAGGTACCCAGCTCTGCCCCTAGCGATGCTCTTGTGGCGTACAGCGTGGCCCTCAGTTCCTCATGCTGTTCTGTGGGGACATACTGGGTATTCAGCCGTTCCTGTAGCACTCGCTGCATCTCCTTGGCTGCTTGCAGACTTGCATGTAGCTCTTGCAGCTGGCTCTGCCATACTGCACCGACACACTTTATTCGAGCAAATAACCAGTATGTACCTGGCAGATACCTGGAATGCGCCGCTCCTCACCTCTGACAAGCCCCGTTGCGTTTGCCTTCCCAGCCTGGGTTCATGCCTGGCTGACAGGCGGCTGATCTGTTAAATGATAATGATTAGGATTTAATGGGCTGCAATGCTTCGCGTGTCTACCAGATGGCATAAATTAATGAATTGTAATGCAGTATATATATATATACTGTGCAGTATTGCAGCCAGCGGGAATAAAATGCTTCAATCCCTGCCTGGAAAATACCTCAATGCACTCGGGCAGAAAACAGTCACAAACCTCAATACACCTGGGTATACCCGAATTCGTGGGACTAGCCGAGCTCGAATAAAGTGTGTCGCCAGTGTAAGTGCGTTGCCTGTGTGTACTGCTGCAGGGAGACACGTTGCATCCTCTCTGCATTCTGCAGTGCTTCCTGCACCTCTAGCTTTTCCTGGATCAATTGCTTCTCCACTTTTCCTGCTTGGTGGAGCTTCTTATCACCTTTACTGATTTGATCAGTCAAGTCTGAATTTTTCTGCGTCAGACTTACATTCTCCTTCTTTACAGTCTTTAAATCCCTCAGGGCATTCTCATGGGTTTCCTTCAACATACCCAGCTCTGTGTTTAGACTGTGGCCCTCCTGGCGTGAGAGCTCCAGCTCTGTTTTGAGCGTGCTAGTTTCGTGGTGAGAAACTTCTAAATCTTTGATGAAGTTTTGCACATCTCTCTGGGACATATGATAGCACAGTCTCCAGTCAGGACTTGTTCTCTCTGATTCCATGTTAGCAATTGCGGTGTTGGCTTTATTCAAGCTTGTCGTCAGCGCCTCCAACTCACTCCGCAAGAGTTGCTCTGTTTTCTTTAAAGCCGCATACTCTTGTATAGCTGGGAGTATACACCTCTGTACCTCTGCATTAGCTTCTCGCTCCCTATTCAATTGTTTCTGCAAGACATCATAATCACGCTGGGCAGTTTGGAGTACAGAAATTAAGGCCTCTTTTCCCTGGATCAAGGATTCAGCTTCCCTTTGCTCCTCCTTTTCCTTTGCCACCGTTCCTGTGACAATTCTGCCCATCACTCCAGTCTGCAGCACATCTCGGTGGCTTGCTGACGCCTGTTGTCCTGATATCGCAGGCTCAAGTGGTTCGGTCACTTCCTCTGTGACTTGAGAAATATTTTTATTTTTCTTCTTTCTCTTTGTTTTATTAGTTCCAGAGACATCAGTGGTACTGGGCACACACACACTGGACAATTTTGCAGCTTCCATCTGTGGGTTCGTCTCTCTTCTCGGGGCCACATACGCGTCATCATCATAATCATCATATGGCCTGAAGGGACACTGTTTTGTATGGTTATGTACATTACAAAACTGACAAATGACGGCGGCCATTTTAAAACCCCGTTTTTTTTTTCCCACACCCGACGAGGCAGACTTTGCACAACACACGTAAGTTGTACGAGCTTTACAATCTTTGAACCTTCTGGGTTCTTCTTAGGGCAACTTCTTTGCAAAAATCCATTTTCACTTTCTTTTTTACCAGACAGGGCAAACTTTACCTCACAGCACTTGCTAGCTGCAAATTCACTCACTTCAGCAAAAGGCATTAGCTTTACACAGCAATCCTTTCATACCCGACGGAGCAAAATTTACACTCAGCGCTTGCTAGCTGTAACTTCCATGCTTCAGCAAAAAATCATTCTTTTTTTTTTTCCGCTTGAGTTCAGTGTCTCAACACATCTTCATCTACTGACCCCCAGAGGTGTAATATCCCACTTCTGACACCCCCCTGTGGCAGGACGGCCTCGCGGCGGGGTCAGTAAGACGCTAGACACGGTGGGAAACGTTCAACTATAGTGGTTTATTAGCCACAACCAAAATAAAGTACGGGTGCACTGTCCCTTTAAGAAACTACTTTCTTGCAAATTAAAGCCTAGTCCCGCGTTAGGGACACTAACTCACTTCTTGAGCCCTTACTAACAAGACAGACAGCTAATCTGGTCATGCCCAAAACATGCTACACAAAGGATAACCGATACGTAATAATAAAGTCTTATCTGTATAGCAGCTCCAGCAGCAAACAGGAACACGGTTCCAGGGAGCAGGCTTTGTCCAGCCTCGCAGCAATCTGTATCTTTATCCTGGGTTGGGGTCCCAGCTGGTCCCAGCAGCCTAGCTCCTCGCAGGACTGGGGACCAGAGCAACAGCAACGGCTTCCCAGCCGGGAGAGTTCTCTCCACCTTCCTGTGGAAAAACAAGCTCCCTGTGTGTGTGTCACTTCCTGCTTTTAAACCTGCGGTCTCTCAGGCCTCCTGCTTAATTAGGCTGCAGGTGTGCTTCCTTCTGTCTGAGGAGATTAACACTCTGTGAACTGGCTGCAGCGTCTCTCCATTCACTATTCCAGCCTACTGAGTCAGTGACTCTGTCACAATATATATAGTTGCATGATGAAGCCACTGTACAAATGAATGGGTGAAGGCTGGGTATCGGGGCAGGGTGGCTTAACCCCTTAATTACCTTTGCGGTTATTATCCGATAAGGTGATTAAGGGGTTAATTGATATCAGAATGTAATTGCAATGTATTGGCTATGTATTTTGTTGGCAACGGAGGTCACGGATTTTGCTGGCGAGGAGGCTTCTTATTGATGAGGTGAGTAGAACTTTATTTATTATATTATGCTACTTAATGTGTTTAATAATGGGCAAATAATCTATCCCTATCTGGATAATAGTTATTTTGCACATTATTGTACTGTATGTTGTGGGGGGGGGGGGAGGATTGATGTATTTAATGTATAGGACATGTTTATTTTTTTACATACCAGGTTGTTTCCTCATGGCTGCGGGGGACCTATGGAGACCACCTGCGGTCTCCTCGGGCTTCTCAAGGGTAAACGGCTGCCGGTTCCACCCTTAGGTCCCCAGACCCCTGTGGGAACCACCCCAGGCCCCTCAGACACCTGTGGGTCTGACCCGGGGCCCCCCAGACAGCCGTGGGCCTACCCGTGGGGACCCCATTGTGACCCACGGTCACCCGTGGAGATCACCTAGTGGACCATGGCGCCTGGCGGGCACTACCCGCAGTCCTCCAGCCCCTGTTTGAAACATAGTGTTGGGCTACTGTAGGTCTGTGAGGTGACCCATCAGGCCCACCGAGTACTCCCGTGGGCATGGGGTATTAACCCTGTATGTAAAATAATAAATCATATATTTATGGGGGGGGCACAGGGGATGGGTTATGAATTTAATAAATATAATGATGTTTATTGTGGGGCTGTGTATTGTTTTTATTGTGGGTACTGGGGGTGGGAGAAGAGGGTATTTGACCAGCTTAACTGGTCAAAATCAAGTACTTTCTTGAGGAAAAAAATATCCCTGAAAACTGCAAAATTATATAGTTCAATTTCTTTATTTCACATCTAGCAATTTATATACCAAACATTATAGACAACTGGGAGTGTTTATAAATGTACATGTTGTAGATTCTGACAATAAAATAACAATACTGTTTTCAGTAACAATCAAGATATCTTCCTGTTTTGTTTTTTTCACAACTGTCTGTCATTTTTTCACTGAACCTGACATAATTTCTGTATTTTCTATTTAGCCTTTTTAGTAAGTCCTCTACTTCAGCATTTAATTTATAAATTAGATGCCCGGAAGATCAACTTTCAAGATGCACAAATAAAATGAAAAGGAACAAACTAATTGACAAAATAGACTGTCAGCAAACATTAGAATCAGAAGTGGCAACTTAGAAAAGGTTATGTCACTTTAGAATACATTAAACATTTATTACCTTGCTTTCAGGGTAAATATTTACAAAGCTTTCACAATCGTATATCTCAACAATTTCAAAACATTAATGCAACAAACGTTTTCTTGTCATATTGTTATTGTGTAAAAACTTGTGTATTAGTATTGCTGCGACTCAAACTATTTTTTATTAAATTGGCAATAGTGATTATGGCATTTCTCTTTCTGGTTTATTATTTTGAACAAAAAATAGGAGACAGTAATCAGCATGGATACGGAACATACAGTAGCATTACACAAACAAGAAGAGGACAAGTTATGGACCTTTTAAAAATATGATTAAAATGATGAACTGCAGTTTTATATAAGTTTGTCAGTCATCACCTGAGCAAGGTGAAGACTGTATAAAAGCATACCCAGTAGGGAGTACTGAGTAAGTAGCATATAAATATATTTGCTTAAATCATTCAATTATTAATACATTATATGGTTTCTTAACAGTTTGCTTTTTTTATCCAGTAACTATTGCATATACAGATGCAGCAATTTGGTTGGTCCTGCTGTAAAACCTGAATCCGCAGCGGCACCGTGTTTTTCATCTGTGCTTGTGTGTGATCCTGGTCTCAGTAAGGTGATTTAATGGCCCATTGGGATTAACACAGCGGGGGTCCCTGCGTCTAACTGGGACTCGCGCTGTGTGAATCCTACTGGGCTGCACCTGTCTATAAGAGACACGCAGTAAGAGTGATACAAAATCAGTCACTCTCCCTGCACGCCTCTAATAGGCAGTCAAACGGCTTTTATTTTATTTTAATAACACAGTATTGAAGCAGGGGGTCTCTAGTGCTGAACCACATTAATTTCAGGTCCAGGGACACCCTGGCTCTTGAGTCACAGGGCCCAATATGGGGTGCAGGTATCTTCGCCATATTTAAATTCTTCCGTGTCACGGCCCATGTGACCGGGACATTTAAACAATGCAGGAGATACCGGCGACCCATAATGGGTAACTCGGCAAGCTGGGGGACCCTGCGGCTGAAATTAATGGTGTTCAGCTCCGGAGACCTACTGCTTAAATCCGCTAAAAAAAAAATTGCCCATCTCTAGTTGTAGTTCCTGCAGGCATGCGCATTAATTAGATTACACACATACAGTATGCATTCCACCCGGAAGGCATAGAGTGCGCATGCACAGTAATGTAATGGAATGCATATCTACTGAATTTTTTTTCTATTTATTCTATTAACCATTCTTACCATATTTATATACATTTTTTCTCCTTTTGTCTTATGGTTCAGTTTTGTTTGATTGTTTTATTGTTTATGTAAGTTTGTAGCACCCTATATAGGTGGTCTTTTTTAGTGCTCATTATAATATTCAACTAAATATTATTTTAATGATTTAAATATATTTTTTGATTAAAAATTCCAAGTAGTAGGGTGCTTATATGCTCCCACTTTTTGCTGTTTACTATTTATATATTTCATACCAGCAATTAACCTAATTAACATATACTGTGGAGTTAGAATGCTTAAGGCCCCCTATAGGTGTCTCAAACTATGCCTGATGAAGTACCGGAGTGTGTGAAACGCGTTGCGGAGTTTACTTTGTACAGGACAGACACTCAGACACTCAGTTGCTCAGCTGACAGCCTTCCCACGGAGCCTTGAGCCGCCTCCATCTGGCTAACTCCGAATGGGGGTAGTGCTGTAGCTGTAGAGACACGGCGATTGTGGTGGACTACTCCTTGCGGGTATCGCGAGAGGACGCAACCCGGAAGCACCATCGGAGTATTGCCGAGCCAGTTGGTCCCAGCGCGCGTGATTGATCCGTGAGCCTCGACGTCTACCCATGTGTCCAACATCAACTTATGGCAGATGTCCCTGCACTTCTTTCTACTGGAATAATTTTACCCTACATGTAAGTTACTACTTACACTTGTATTTTATGTCTAATACATAAATCTTTACCCTTGGTGCGCTTCTGTGCCTTTTTCTTACTGTATTACATTCAGTTGGCAGATAATCAAAATGCGCATAAAGCACATGCGTTCCATACATTATACATAGAACGTGCAGGCACAGCAGAGTTCCGACACCGCAACACAGTGTTTAATTAATGCATCTATTTCTCGATTATCTTACAGGTGAAATTGTACAAAAGTTAGCACGGCCATGTTGCTGAAGATTGTATTGTTTTTCCCAAGTTTTGTAATTTCTGTTATTTTATAAAGCAATAAATATTTTCATACTACATACACAGATGTACACAACAATACATATTTCTCTAATGTACTTAAATAAATAAGTACTACTTTATAAAGACTATGAGGCCTATTCAAGTAGCTCTGAAGTTTGTGATTGCCAAACCGCAGGGTTTAGTATGTTCAGAAGTAGCAAAATTAAATGTGAGAAAAAAACCCTCTTCTCTATTGCAAATCACATCTTCAATTAGTCAAAAAACGCATGGTTTAACAGCCAAAGCGCACGGACTGTACTTGCTTTTGAAGCAGAATGACCTCAGGTGGTGCTAACTACAGCCGCAGTCTGACATACGGGTTTTGCTCTCTCAGCCAAACCCATATTTCAGGCTCTGGATGTAACGCGCAACACCAATTTCACCACCCTCAAGGTGATGTAAATAAAGCGAATTCTTAGAAGCGGTTACCATATTGGAGCTATGAGAATTGCAGTTGTCATAATAAAATGCAAGTTGGAGCTTTTTTTGACGTGCCGATTGGATTGGCAGAGCAAGAGTGAAACCACTTCTAAAAATGCCTTTTATACACGATTGGACATGCAAGAAGGGCTTACAGAGTATCAAAGCATGTCAATCCACTTCTAATGTACACAGAACAGTACAAACTTGCATTACCATAGCCATAGCCTTCGAATACAGTATTTTGAATTTAGCTTAAATAAACACTAAGGTCCGTTTAGTCACTTTTAGAGCGCAAAGTGCTCTTAGAACGTGATGTTGCGCTGAACACGATGCACTAAGCAACACAAACAGGCACTTTGCGCTCTAAAACGGACCTTTTTCCAGAATTTTTTCTAAGTCCAACTTTGCTCGTTCGTTACCCTGTTTGCGTTAAATTCTGCCCTTAAGCGGGATGCACTAAGCAACGCAACCTTAGCGTACGCGAAAGTTGCGTTGATCAGAACACGTCAGCTCAAGGTAGACGCAAAAAAAGCTAGACTTAGAAAAAATTATTACTTTACATTTTTGCATGCGCAGCACCCATACAACAGGCCGGCGGGTGTCCCTGGCTGACCCCGCGGGGGTCCCAGAGCGAGCCCGGGGGTCTTGCGGGGGTCCCCGGCTCACCAAGCGGGGTCCCCGTGGGAGTGCGGGGGTCCCCGCGAGAGTCCGGGGTTCCCCGTGGCTGTCCGGGGGTCCCCGCGGCCGTCCCGGGGTCCCAGCGGGAGTCCCGGTGTACCCGCGGGCCTGCGGTACCAATGTTGCGCCTCCAAAAATAATAAACAATATTTATAACTAAATACACCCCCCTAACACATACTATACAGTAATGGGCAAAATTACTATTAACCACATATGGGTGGGGGAGTGGGGGGAGTGGATGGACTGGGCGCTTCCTAAACAATATAGTAATCAGTGTGATAAGTGACACACCTTAAGTACACTCAATAAACCTATCACCATATAGTGTTAAGTAAAATAAAAAACAGTGTACAACAGCAGCTCAACTTCCTCTGGTGGGATCGTTCCTAATCCCAGGATGTGAAGTATTCTTTTCTTGGGGTTGAGGAGGAGCGCTGGATCTCGTGATATGTGAAAAAATATAAAAATATATATAGTGCAGATGGTATTTCACTGCTTTAAACAATGTGTAACATAAGAAATGAACTCACAAAAATCGTATAAAATCACTGCATGTCAGAGATCCTTCTCTCTCTGACTGGAGCCCTTTGTGTAACTGGAGTCTGTATCCTCTCAGTGAAGTGGATGATATGAAAAATAAAGAAAGCCACAAATAGTGCAAATAGTATGAACTATACAAATGTATTGTGCACAGGTAATCAGGAAACTCACATTTTCCAATATAAAGTTGTGTGGTGGAGAGAACCGCCGATAGAAGCAGGCTGCTGTTCGGTGCTTCACTTTCCCCTCACAGTGTAGTTCAATGCCAGTCTATGCCGTCGCGTCACTTCCGGTTTCGCGTCACGGGTGAGGGCGGGAAGCCAGAATGGGAGTGATCTCAGCAGTGGTTTGCCAGTCCTTCCAGGCGCAGAATCTCTCAGAACTCTAACTCTACGCGTTTCGCAACAGCTTCGTCAGGAGTACAATTGAATGGGTGTGCTCTAGTGTAATATATAGGCCCATCAATTAATGTAGAAAAAAAGTATATTGAAAGTTAACCCCCTCAGCGCTCACACATAGCGCGAGGTCCAAAGCCCCTACAATGGATACATACATAAATACATTGCTAGATAATCTTTATTAAACTAAAAGAAGATAGAATATGGAGTTTTTTAATTCTGAACATATTGGTGTAAATAAAAATATATTTAAATAAAGTATACACACTAAAATGTTTCTATATACTGTTACTTAAAAATACACTGGCTGTGTATAGAAGTGCAGAGGTATATGGAGGAAGGAAAAAGAAGATAGACATAATTATTAATCGTGGTACATTCTTAAATAAAAAGATTTAAATGTCTTATAGATTATATTCAGATAGATCATAAAAAGGAGGGATACATTCTTTGTAAAATATGCCCATAGGTTACATAATTTTTTTTTTACGTAAAAAAACCCTCAGCGCTATGTGTGAGCGCTGAGGGGGTTAACTTTCAATATACTTTTTTTCTACATTAATTGATGGGCCTATATATTACACTAGAGCACACCCATTCAATTGTACTCCTGACGAAGCTGTTGCGAAACGCGTAGAGTTAGAGTTCTGAGAGATTCTGCGCCTGGAAGGACTGGCAAACCACTGCTGAGATCACTCCCATTCTGGCTTCCCGCCCTCACCCGTGACGCGAAACCGGAAGTGACGCGACGGCATAGACTGGCATTGAACTACACTGTGAGGGGAAAGTGAAGCACCGAACAGCAGCCTGCTTCTATCGGCGGTTCTCTCAACCACACAACTTTATATTGGAAAATGTGAGTTTCCTGATTACCTGTGCACAATACATTTGTATAGTTCATACTATTTGCACTATTTGTGGCTTTCTTTATTTTTCATATCATCCACTTCACTGAGAGGATACAGACTCCAGTTACACAAAGGGCTCCAGTCAGAGAGAGAAGGATCTCTGACATGCAGTGATTTTATACGATTTTTGTGAGTTCATTTCTTATGTTACACATTGTTTAAAGCAGTGAAATACCATCTGCACTATATATATTTTTATATTTTTTCACATATCACGAGATCCAGCGCTCCTCCTCAACCCCAAGAAAAGAATAACCACATATGGATAATAATGCATTTGCCCATTTTAAATACATATAACTGTCAATAAATAGAGTAAAAACATATTACACTTACCTTTTACAGGCACCCACGATGAAGGTCGTCTTCATCCTCATCTTCATCCTGCCCATGCCCCCTCCGATGCTGCAAAACATACACAAGAATAAAAACAGCCAATGTAATGACCCCTAACCCCTTAATCACCATAGCGGTTATTAACCGCTACAGTCATTAAGGGGTTAACCCACCCTCACCAACCACTTGGGAGGCCTACATACCCTCCCCCACTAACCCCCCACCCCGTGAGGCCTAACCACCCTCACGCACTACCCAGCCGGGAGGCCTACCCACATACCCTTGGGGCCAATACCCCCTTCCCCCACCCCCAGTACCCACAATAAAAACAATACACAGCCCCACAATAAACATCCTTATATTTATTAATTACATAACCCACCCCCTGTGCCCCCCCATAAATACATGATTTATTATTTTTCATACAGGGTTCATACCCCAGGCCCACGGGAGTCCCCGTGGGCCTGACGGGTCACCTCACAGACCTACAGGTGAGCAGCATCATGTTTCACACAGGGTCTGGAGGCCTGGTGGTGGTTCCCGCCAGGTGCCATGGTCCACCAGGTGGTCCCCGCGGGTCACGGTGGGCGACAATCGGGTCTCCACGGTAGGCCCGCGGATGTCTGGGGGGCCCCGGGTCAGACCCACAGATGTCTGAGGGGCCTCGGGTGGTTCCCACGGGGGTCTGGGGACCCACGGGTGGTCCCTATGGGTCCGCGGTGCCCCCACAGATGTGGGGCCACCGGTTCTTCCCCGCAGGTGTCCCCCGTGGACCCAGCAGCCTGGTACCCGTGAGAAGCTCGAGGATACCTCCTGAGGTCCCCCGCAAACCAAAAGGAACCAACCGTGTATATGTAAAAAAAATAAACCGGACCTATACATTAAATACATCAATCCCCCCCCCCCCCCAACACATACAGTACAATAATGTGCAAAATAACTATTATCCAGATATGGATAATAGATTATTTGCCCATTATGAAATACATATGTAACGGGTATTCCCTCCTGTCTGACCCACCCAATCTCACATTGGCCCGTGTGGTTTAACCGGTCCCCATTAAGTGATCGTGTATGGTGGTGCACCTGCAAGTAACAGGACTCCTGAGTCTCCCGCTTGATGGTATTAGGGGATGTCATCAGGACAGGTAGCTGAGGTAGTGGGTGCGAGTCAAACTTACATCATGTGCAGCGCCTCCACCTCATCAGGATCTATGCTTCCGCCGGGAGTTGGTCCTGGTGAGGAACTCCTTCTCGGTGGTGACCGCCACTGTAGAGTAATCTCACACTCACTCAGTGGGGGTATCTTTAACAAGGGCATCTTTATTGAGGATCTGGAGGTAGTAGACTGCCCCATGCAGCTTTCAGCTCTAGTCGCACATTTCTCTGTGCTGTCCCTGTGCCAGGTACTGCCCTCCGAACTGGAGTGGGTTCCCCTCTCTCCGTAGGGAGATCACCCCTGTGCCAGGTCCCTGGACACAGTGTGGCCTAGACAGGCTTGATTTGGATATTCGTGCCACTAGTTACAGCACTAGGGTCACAAAGCTATCCTGCAATCCCTTTCACAGGAGCCAAATACTTTAGCAACAACAACAACCTTAAACTGACAGTGTTGTGACTTATATACCTCAGGAGGCAGGCACATCTCTGATGTCACTATCCAGGGACTCAGAGCATGCAGCCACTCCCATCCATACATAGGGCACCTCACCAGGGTGTGAGGGAAAACCTCCATAACTACTGCTGGCAGGCCTGTACTTACCAGGGATTACTGCCAACAGGGAAGATGTCTGCAGTCCATTATTATGCATGGCTACACATAAAACATGTATAAATCAAAACATGAATTCTTAATCTTAAAATCACCACATTGCATGTTACAATAAATCCAGTATGAAAAGAAGGAGCAAGCACAGCAAGGTGATACAGACTGGAGACGGGTAAAAATGCAAAAAACTTTATTTAGGCATAACACCTAAGAAAAATACTACTAGCACAATCCTCTAACACGTTTCGTGCCTAAGGCACTTTGACAAAGCGTGGAAACTCCATCCCAATTCTGATTGGCTGAAGCAAAGCCTCTGTCACATGGTCTACTTGAGCCAATCAGAGTTGGGATGGAGTTCCCCCGCTCTGATTGGCTACCGTACCATGTGTCGCCGGCCATCTTTGTTTTGATGACGTCATCGTAAAGGCAATTGAAACTCAGCCATTCTGATTGGCTGGCGTCATTGCCTTTAAATTACGTCATCATTTTTTTTTTTTTTACAATTCACATGTTTTTCACGGCCCAATCAGGATTGTGGGAAACATTTGATCAAAATGTGACGTCATAGTCCTATAAAAGCCTATGTCGCCTCATTTTGAAACCAGACGCCGAGGAGGGAACACCTCCCCTCCTAAGAAGAAAAGAAGGGCGTGGCAGAAGAAGATGGAAGAAGACAGAAGAAGACGGAGAAGACCCCAAAAAAGAAAAGAAGACCCCAAGCCTGACGGGAAGGATTACAAATAGAAGAAAGAAGACACCGTTATGGATTGTAAGGGTTTATTTTTTTATGGTTACCTGTGGATTGGTTCCAGTGCTTACGGGTCGCCTGTATTTCGGTGAGTGGGCATCTAATGGTAAGTAAACAAAAGAAAAGTGTATTATTTTTACTTTTACAGGTTTTTTTGATTTTTGATTCATGTCTTTTATTTTTTCAGTCCCATTTAATGCCCGTGAATGTATCTATGTACCTATGTATATACATACATTCACGGACACTGAATGGGTATATTCTATGTGATTTTTGGATGTAAATGCATTGTTTTTTATGCTGTATTATTGCCCCTGTATGTTATGTATATCTATCTATATGGATAGACATACAGGGATAATAATTGATTGTTTTGCTAATGTTTATGTTCTTTTCATGTATGGCAAATGTATTTATCAGCTTTATTTAGACATTGGTGTGAATAATGTAATTTGTATTTAGTTACACGTTATTTTTAATGGTTCTTTCTGGTAGTTAGATTAGAATGATGGTGGTTACTTTCAAATAGAATTCTTTTGGCAATGGTTTGGCTTTAGGAATTGAATAGGGAATTGTATAATTGATTTGTATTGTATTGTAATTGGTTTAGGAAATGGATTAATTGATTGATGGTACAGGTAAACCCCGTTATAGCACGGTCCTCGGGGTCCACCCCGAGACCACCGCGTTAGTAACGGGGGCGCGCTAATTTTAAAAAAAAAATGGCCGCCGCGCGCCTGATCGGGAGGGAGGGAGTGACGAGGGAAGGAAGGAAGAGGTGTCCGGAAGCCCTACACCAGGCCAGCACAACATGCGGGCCGCATGCGGCCCGTCTGGCCTCTCTGTGCAGCCCGCGATGACTCTGGCTGGGCGCCAGTTAATTAGATACATTTAAAAAAAAAAAGTTTAAAAAAATGGTGGCGATTCATCCCTCCTCCCTCCCTCTCTTTCCCAGCCCCCTCCCTCTCCCTCCCAGCCCCAGGGTTCAGCAGCATGAGGAGGATGCGGCAGCCGTGTGTTTTTTTATCTTCCATAGCAGGCTGCCGGGGAGGTCAGAGCATGCCGGGGGCGGGGCTTAGTACCCGGGAGAGAGGATGTGCTGAGCTGATCTAAGAGGTGTGTGTGTGTGTGTGTGTGTGTGTGTGTGTGTGTGTGTGTGTGTGTGTGTGTGTGTGTGTGTGTGAAAAACGGGGGTGTGTGGTGTGTGTGTGTGAAAAATGGGGGGGTGGGGGGTGGGTTGTGAAAAATGGGGGGGTGGGGGGTGGGTTGTGAAAAACAGGGGGGTGGGGGGTGGATGTGAAAAATGGGAGGGTGGGGGGTGGGTGTGAAAAACGGGCTGGTGGGGGGTGGGTGTGAAAAAAGGGCTGGTGGGGGGTGGGGGGTGGGTGTGAAAAACGGGCTGGTGGGGGGCGGGGGTTGGTTGTGAAAAATGGGCTGGTGGGGGGTGGGTGTGAAAAACGGGCTGGTGGGGGGTGGGTGTGAAAAACGGGCTGGTGGGGGGTGGGCTGCTGACATGTGAGGGGGGGTGGGCTGCTGACATGTGAGGTGGGGTGGGCTGCTGGCATGTGAGTGGGGGGTGGGCTGCTGACATGTGAGGGGGGGTGAGCTGCTGACATGTGAGGGGGGTGGGCTACTGACATGTGAGGGGGGGTGGGCTGCTGACATGTGAGGGGGGGTGGGCTGCTGACATGTGAGGGGGGGGGTTGGCTGCTGACATGTGAGGGGGGGTTGGCTGCTGACATGTGAGGGGGGTGGGCTGCTGACATGTGAGGGGGTGGGTGGGCTGCTGACATGTGAGGGGGGGTGGGCTGCTGACATGTGAGGGGGGGTGGGCTGCTGACATGTGAAGGGGGGGTGGGCTGCTGACATGTGAGGGGGGGTGGGCTGCTGACATGTGAGGGGGGGTGGGCTGCTGACATGTGAGGGGGGTGGGCTGCTGACATGTGAGGGGGGTGGGCTTCTGACATGTGAGGGGGGGTGGGCTGCTGACATGTGAGGGGTGTGGGCTGCTGACATGTGAGGGGGGGGGTGGGCTGCTGACATGTGAGGGGGGGTTGGCTGCTGACATGTGAGGGGGGGTTGGCTGCTGACATGTGAGGGGGGTGGGATGCTGACATGTGAGGGGGGGTGGGCTGCTGACATGTGAGGGGGGGTGGGCTGCTGACATGTGAGGGGGGGTGGGCTGCTGACATGTGAGGGGGGTGGGCTTCTGACATGTGAGGGGGGGTGGGCTTCTGACATGTGAGGGGGGGTGGGCTGCTGACATGTGAGGGGGGGTGGGCTGCTGACATGTGAAGGGGTGGGTGGGCTGCTGACATGTGAGGGGGGTGGGCTGCTGACATGTGAGGGGGGGTGGGCTGCTGACATGTGAAGGGGGGGTGGGCTGCTGACATGTGAGGGGGGTGGGCTGCTGACATGTGAGGGGGGGTGGGCTGCTGACATGTGAGGGGGGTGGGCTGCTGACATGTGAGGGGGGTGGGCTTCTGACATGTGAGGGGGGATGGGCTGCTGACATGTGAGGGGGGTGGGCTGCTGACATGTGGGTGTGAAAAACGGGCTTGTGGGGGGTGGGTGTGAAAAACGGGCTGGTGGGGGGTGGGCTGCTGACATGTGAGGGGGGGTGGGCTGCTGACATGTGAGGTGGGGTGGGCTTCTGGTATGTGAGTGGGGGGTGGGCTGCTGACATGTGAGGGGGGGTGAGCTGCTGACATGTGAGGGGGGTGGGCTACTGACATGTGAGGGGGGGTGGGCTGCTGACATGTGAGGGGGGGTGGGCTGCTGACATGTGAGGGGGGGGGTGGGCTGCTGACATGTGAGGGGGGGTTGGCTGCTGACATGTGAGGGGGGGTTGGCTGCTGACATGTGAGGGGGGTGGGCTGCTGACATGTGAGGGGGTGGGTGGGCTGCTGACATGTGAGGGGGGGTGGGCTGCTGACATGTGAGGGGGGGTGGGCTGCTGACATGTGAAGGGGGGGTGGGCTGCTGACATGTGAGGGGGGGTGGGCTGCTGACATGTGAGGGGGGTGGGCTGCTGACATGTGAGGGGGGTGGGCTGCTGACATGTGAGGGGGGTGGGCTTCTGACATGTGAGGGGGGGTGGGTTGCTGACATGTGAGGGGGGTGGGCTGCTGACATGTGAGGGGGGGTGGACTGCTGACATGTGAGGGGGGTGGGCTGCTGACATGTGAGGGGGGTGGGCTTCTGACATGTGAGGGGGGGTGGGCTTCTGACATGTGAGGGGGGGTGGGCTGCTGACATGTGAGGGGGGGTGGGCTGCTGACATGTGAGTGTATTGTGAGAGCTGAGTGCTGTGACAGTTGTGTGCTGTGAGAGTGTGCTGTGAGCAGTGTGTGCTGTGAGCAGTGTGCAGTGAGAGTGTGTGCAGTGTGCAGTGGGAGTGTGTGCAGTGTGCAGTGGGAGTGTGTGCAGTGTGCAGTGGGAGTGTGTGCAGTGTGCAGTGGGAGTGTGTGCAGTGTGCAGTGGGAGTGTGTGCAGTGTGCAGTGGGAGTGTGTGCAGTGTGCAGTGGGAGTGTTTGCAGTGTGTGCAGTGTAGAGTGTGTGCAGTGTGTGCAGCGTAGAGTGTGTGCAGTGTGTGCAGTGTAGAGTGTGTGCAGTGTGTGCAGTGTAGAGTGTGTGCAGTGAGTGCTGGGAGTGTGTGCAGGGTGCTGTGAGCAGAGTGTGTGCAGTGAGTGTGTGCAGTGAGTGTGTGTGCAGTGAGAGTGTGTGCAGTGAGAGTGTGCAGTGAGAGTGTGTGCAGTGAGAGTGTGTGCAGTGATGCAGTGAGAGTGAGTGCTGGGAGTGTGTGCAGTGTGCTGCGAAGAGTGTGTGCAGTGTGTGCAGTGTAGAGTGTGTTCAGTGAGAGTGTGTGCAGTGGTGCAGTGAGAGTGAGTGTTGGGAGTGTGTGCAGTGTGCTGTGAGCAGTGTGCAGTGTAGAGTGTGTGCAGTGTAAGCAGTGTAGAGTGTGTGCAGTGTGTGCAGTGTGTGCAGTGTAGAGTGTGTGCAGTGTAGAGTGTGTGCAGTGTAGAGTGTGTGCAGTGTGCAATAAAAAAAATTAAATTTAAATTTTTTTTGTTTTTTTTTTTAAACGGGAGCCACGTGAAAACCGCGTTGTAACCGTTTCGCGGTATAATGAGGCGCGTTATAACGAGGTTTACCTGTAATTGTATTGATGTTGCTTAGTTTCTATTTGATTTTCATGATGGCATTGGTGGTTAGGGGACATTGTTCATAGTGTATTTTATTGTTACATATATTTTGCCTAGTGTTACATGATGCACAGATTAATTGCATCATGTACACACTCAATGCAATTGTGTGACATTTCATATACATTTGTGTAGCTGCTGGTTTGTTGTTTTATATTTACAATTGCTGCTGGATTTATTGTAAATGGACGCTAAAAACATGGCGGCGACACTGGCACCCAATGCCCCATGCTGGGGCCTGTAACTCGAGAAGCAGGGGGTCTCTGAGCAGGGGGTCTCTCAGCTCAGGGGACCCCCTGCTCCCGCACACTATTATTAAAATGTACATTAATGCAGCTTCATTACCATAGCGGATAGCCGCTACGGTAAGATATTATTGTTTATTGTTATGTGTGTTTTAATACTAGTGTAGATGTGCAGGGGGTCTCCTGAGCTGAACTGCATTGGTTTCAGCCTCGGGGACCCCCTACTTCAGGAGATACAGGCCCCTTTATGGGGTGCCGGTATCCCCTGCAGATTTTAAATGTCCCGGTCACGTGACACGGGAGCTTTAAAGTGCAGGGGATACCGGCACCCCATAAAGGGACCTGTATCTCCTGAAGTAGGGGGTCCTCGGACCTGAAACCAATTCGGTTCAGCTCCGGAGACCCCCTGCTCATGTACACTATAATTAAAATGTATTTATTTAGTGTACGATCGCCTGTAACAGTCTTGCATGGAGATACAGAATCTCCATGCAAATGTTACATGCAGCTTTTTTTTCTATAAGCTAGCGTATGTAAAGGTTAAGAACGCTAGCAGGGGGAAAAAAAGCAACACGTACGCTGTGGGTGTTTTGAGATGTTTTGAGCAGGTACGTTAAAAAATTGGTTCAAGGCCTTAGTGAATCGCGTCCCTGGCCTCACTTTTTAACGAACCTGCTTTTTTGGAACATCAGAACGTAAAGCCATTGAGCTTAGTGCATAGCCCCATAAGACTGCTTATCATTTATGCAAAGTACTTTGGTCGTTGCAAAACACCATTCCACAGGGCTGCGTCATGCAAAGAAGTACTGGAGAATTGCACTTGGTTTCACATGGTCATGGAACAGTTACTACATCATTTTTTACGCTATACCTATTAAAAGTAAATTTTTTAACCTTGTTTGGGGTTAGCCACAGGGAAACCATTTCCTTTCTTTCTCTATTTAATAACTTCCGGAATGGTCACGGAGCTCAGAATTAACAATTCTGATTAGTTGGAAAAACGAGTGGTCCTGGGACCTATCTGTTTAAGGATGGGTTATTCTGATTTTTAAAAATCTGAATCCACCTCAGTTTTTATCTTCTAAAATATATATTTTTAAGCATAGGTCCACCTAGAGATTATATTATAAACCAAACCTTTGTAAATGGGGG